>NC_136981.1:8607413-8882413 GCF_032717465.1 Coenobita brevimanus
GTTTCAGTCGTGTGCGTGTGTGTAGAGGCGTTTCGTGCGCTGGGGAAGACGACAGTGGTAGCCTAGTCGTGTGCTTAATGCCACTCCAACAGTCACTCCCCGTGAATAGTCGGTGTGTTATCATCTGACGGAACTAGGCTACTCACGGAGACACTTTCGTAACTGCATGAAATTCGATGATAGTTTTGAGGAGAAAAATTAGTTTCCTTCGTTACCGCATAAATCGACCCTCCAATCAGACTACACTTGGTCATCAACTGAGCTGGAAGGGGGTAGGAGCCTTTGCCAAGTTAGGGTGAACGCAGTATAGTTGTATTGAATTTACCACTACATTATCATCATCTTTGCTGCCGAGGAGATGTGTGAGATGTAATGAGAGAGACGGTAGTAATAGTGTGAGTTAATGTTGGTGTGTGAGTAATGAAGGATGACTGTGCATAGGTTGTTAGGGCTTGTTGGATGCTGATGGGGTCATGACAGTAATGCAGGTACACGCAGCCGAACCACAAGCATTACACCTTGACTACCACACTGCCATTATTAATATATCCTCACTGCTAGGCATCCTTCCTCAACCCCTCCACCACCACACCCTCCCTCACCCCCACCACCATCTCATCCCGCCTCAACTCCTCCACTACCACACCCTCCCTCACGCCCACCACCACCACACCCTCACTCACCCCCTCCACTACCACACCCTTCCTCGCCCCCACCACTACCACACCCTTCCTCACCCCCACCACCATCACACCCTCCCTCACCCCCACCACCACCACATCCTTCCTCAACCCCTCCACTACCACACCCTTCCTCACCCCCACCACCACCACACCCTTCCCCAACCCCTCCACCACCACACCTTCCTCAGCCCCTCCACCACCACACCATTCCTCGCCCCCACCACCACCACACCCTTCCTCAACCCCTCCACCACCACACCATTCCTCACCCCCACCACCACCACACCCTTCCTCAACCCCTCCACCACCACACCCTTCCTCACCCCCACCACCACCACACCCTTCCTCAACCCCTCCACCACCACACCATTCCTCACCCCCACCACCACCACACCCTTCCTCAGCCCCATCTCAGTGTCATTTTTCTGTATGTTTGTGTGTGATACTGCTATGCGTGGTGTGAGCCTCCCTTCAGGTTGTATTAGTTACCACCATCAACACTTTATTTCATGTAACCTTGACACCAACACCTGGGCAGCAGAACCTCCCGGCTTTATCGGTGCCGCCACGTGAAGGCGTCCCTCTCCACCACCCGAAGTTTAAGGTCCAGTCGAAAATAATACAGAATGATAGACTCGTTTCATCAGGAGCAGCGGTAGGGAGCCACGTCTTCCGTACTGTCACGCGAGCCTACAGGGAGAGCGAGTTGTGGGTAAGGGGGGTGGGCAGTGATGTGGCTCCGTAACACCTCTGTCTTTGGGTTTTATTCTTCACCATATGCCGCACTATCCTTCTGTGTTATTGATGTCAACTGAGTCGATATTAACACGATATAGCCTAAGTAACATAACAGAGAACGTTGAGGTGAAAAATACAAAATAAATCGCTTAGGAAGAAGTGTTACAAGGATCTACTTAGGGTGTGTATGGTAAGGATGTCGTTACGTGACACTTCCTATCTGTCTATAGCCAGACGCCTTAATCTCATAAGGGATGCCCACAAACAAATCGCCTCGATGTCTCCCTGTCCCCTGCCAATTCGCTGCCCTCCCCCAGCTTACATCCCCCTCTCTCATATACCTCTTCTTCATCCCTCCATCTCATCCTCGGTCTCCTCCTCCATCTCACTCACATATTCTCCTAGTTAGTCTCTCACTCTCAATCCTCTCCACATGGCCAGACATGACACACTTCAGCCAAAGTCTCACTCCCTCACCCACCTCTCACTCCTCCCACTCCCTCACCCACCACTCACTCCTCCCACTCCCTCACCCACCACTCACTCCTCCCACTCCCTCACCCACCACTCACTCCTCCCACTCCCTCACCCACCACTCACTCCTCCCACTCCCTCACCAACCTCCCACTCCCTCACCCACCACTCACTCCTCCCACTCCCTCACCCACCACTCACTCCTCCCACTCCCTCACCCACCACTCACTCCTCCCACTCCCTCACCCACCACTCACTTCTCCCACTCCCTCACCCACCACACACTCCTCCCTTTCTCCCTCACATCCACCCCACTCTCACGCCACCCCATCCGCTACTCTGTAAGTCTCGCCACATCCTCTTACACGGGTGTGGGTGGGTAAGGATGTCACTGCAGCAAGCCAACTCTCACTCCCTCACGCATCCAATCGCAGCCTCGTCATTCTCGTTCACACACACACACACACACACACACACACACACACACACACACAACACTCTCTCTCTCTCTCTCTCTCTCTCTCTCTCTCTCGCTTCATTAGGCTATTCTGTTCTACTTTTGTTGAGGAAAATATGACTGGCGCTTTTTTTAAGTTTTCCTCCTTCCGGCAATATCTTTCTGTCTTCCATTTTCTGTTCTGCTGTGTCAGGATTTCTAAACATTTTTTATGTGTTTTAGTCTAACACCAATTTTGCAATTACCTTATTATATTCTGCACTCTGACAAAATTGTTACCGGTACATGCTGTTCTACCTTGCCAGAATATACATACCGTACGTATATTGATGCATTACATATATGTAGGTATTTGTATATACATAGGATTGAACAGCACCAGACTTTTTATTTTTGTTTTTAGAGTAGTATCTCATTCTTTATTTTTTTTCCCCTGGCTCTCCGGATCCTGCCTCAGCCCAGGAAGGTCAGGATGATGACAGTGATGATGATGATAATATAATAAGGAAATTAGAACATTTGTGTTAGAATGAAAAAAAAATCAACATAGCTAACCTGCTCCTCGCATAAATTTAGACCCACAATGGCCAGGTGGTCACCAGCGCTTTGAGAGGTGATTATATATATATATATATATATATATATATATATATATATATATATATATATATATATATATATATATATATATATATAAAACGACAGGCCTGCTAATCATTGTACTTACATTTGACCTATAGTTCAGTGCAGCACGACCGTCTCTCGCCTGTATATTCAGTCTCACTTTATGGATAAAAAGAAAAAAGTGTCTTAGGTGTTTTAATTTTGCTGCTGCCGTAGAGCACCGTGTTGTGTTCGCTCTAGTTCATTCCCAGCCAGTTACTGACCCACGAATATTTGCTGTGCACCGTCTCAGGTTTTATGATATTTCTTTGCCCTTGTCCACATTACCAGCTATCCACTCTCTCTCTCTCTCTCTTTCTCCACCACTCACTGTTAATTAATAGAACAAAATAATCAACTGTTTTGTTTGTTTTAAACATGTGTTTGTGTGTGCAGCTGGTGTGTGTGTGTGTATGTGTGTGTGTGTGTGTGTGTGTGTGTGTGTGTGTGTGTATTTGTGTGTGTGTTGGCGTAATTTCCTCACGTTAGTCGGTCAATGCGTGTTTGCCGCTGTTTACTCGTGTGTGTGTGTGTGTGTGTGTGTGTGTGTGTGTGTGTGTGTGTGTGTGTGATCGGGTGTGGTTAGTCCAGCTCAGTATGTGTGTGCGTGTGTGTTTGTGTGTGTATTTAACTGTATACATGGTTGTGGTTTTGAGTGTACGTATGTGTATGGCTGAATTTAGTTGGTTTGTGTGGTGTATGTATGTGTGTATGTATGTGCGTGACGTCATACTCAAAATTGCAACCTCCATATTTGTTTTTTTTATTATAGGTGACATTTTCGAAAGGGGGGGGGTTGATACGGCTTTCATTGACACCAAAAATTACTATATACGGTATATATATATTTTTTCATCTGGTGGAACTGGGCTACTTGCATGAAAAAAAAAAATCAGTCGTGATAGTGTGAAATTCGGTGACCCCAGGTTATGATGTAGAAATGAGTCTCCTTGGTTACTAGTCAAATATGCCCCCCCATGTGACCACACGTGACCACCACCAAGCTGAGAGAGAGAGAGAGAGAGAGAGAGAGAGAGAGAGAGAGAGAGAGAGAGAGAGAGAGAGAGAGAGACTTGCGTGCGATTGTCAGGTGAAAATAAACCCACCTTGAGAATACAGGACATAGATAGATAGATAAATAGATACACACATACCTACATACATACACACATAGATGCATTCACAGACGTATCATCGTTCTGCATCACTGCCTACCTATGAGTACTTACCTACCTACCTACCTACCTACATACATACATACATACATACATACACTGAGCTGTCATCATTCTACATTGCTACAAGACATATACATAGCTGCGTACATGGACCTACATACATGCTGTGTGTGTGTGTGTGTGTGTGTGTGTGTGTGTTTATGGTTCCTAAGTGTGTGAGTGTTCATGGATGTCGGAGCAGCCTGTGTGTGTGTGTGTGTGTGTGTGTGTGTGTGTGTGTGTGTGTGTGTGTGTTGGACTGACCACAAGCGGACGAGTAACGGAGTTTGATCGTGTCTGGCCCGCCCCCCTTCCCCCCACCCTCCTCTCTCTCTCTCTCTCTCTCTCTCTCTCTCTCTCGCTAACTAGGCATTACGTGTTAGAATTTCGTGCGCAGTCATATAAATGCGCAGTTTGGGATATATGCGCAGACCCATGATTGCGCGTACTTTGAAATGAGCGATTTTTGCGGTCATAGAAATGCGCAGTTTTCACTAGCACATATAAAGCCAGGCATGTGAGGTGTGTGTGTGTGTGTGTGTGTGTGTGTGTGTGTGTGTGTGTGAGAGAGAGAGAGAGAGAGGGGGAGGGAGAGAAAATGTGTGTGTGTGTGTGTGTGTGTGTGTGTGTGTGTGTGTGTGTGTGCAGCAGCGCCAGGTGGGTGGGTGTACGTGGATGGCATAATGATGTTAAGTAAAGGGTGACTGTCATCATCCATTTCTCACCCACACTACAGTTATTCATTTACACATTTATTTATCCAGTTATTCATTTATCCACCCTTCCACTTATTCATTTATCCACCTAATTTATCCACTTATTTATCTACATATTCATGCATCCTGTTATTCATTTATCTACTCATTTATTCATTCACTTATTTATCCACTTATTCATGAATATATCTACTTATTTTTCCACTTATATATCCACTTATTAATCTATTCACTTATTTATCCACTCACTCATTTATCCACTTGTCCACTTATTCGTTTGTCCACTTATTTATCCACATATTCTTTTGTTTACTTATTCATTTATGTATAACTCATATCCACGTATACACAACCTCCGCCCAGCTTCATTAACAGAGGGGATGAATGAAGGAATCAGTAAATAAACGGTGTATAGTTAACTGAGCTGGAAGAGGTTAGGGAACTTCGCAGGTTATCTGTCTGTCTGTCTATCTATCCATCTATCATTCTATCTGTCTGTCTGTATCTCTGTCTGTCTATGTATCTATCAGTAAACAGTCTGATCATACTGGGCGATCGGCTGAGGTGGAAGGAGGTAGGGATCTTCGTCAGTAGTAGTAGTAGAAGTAGTAGTAGTAGTAGTAGTAGTAGTAGTGGCAGTAGTAGTAGAAGTAATAATAGTAGTAGTAACTGTAGGCCCATGTTCATTGAAACGTGAACCCGGTGGACTGCAGGCTGAAATAATCCACCTCTTATAGTCCACCGTCCTCTTTTCGGTGGATAGGGAGGGAGTTGAGGGATGTTTGTATCACGTGGCAGCACACACACACACACACACACACACACACACACACACACACACACACACACACACACACACACACACACACACACACACACACACACACACACACACACACCAGACTCAAGATATTACCCTGCACTGATGTGATGGCTGATAATTTAGGTTAGTGGGTGGTGGTGTTAATTAAAGTGTATGTTTGGTGTTTTAGGTAATTAGGGCGTTAATTAGGTGCGTTATTAATCTCCATCTGCGATCAATATTTCTGTTACAATCCTCCAACATCGTATCTTGCCTTCCACATTCCTTTTCATAATCTTTCGGTGTGTGATTCAGAGAGTATCCTTTCTCCTCATACACTTTCAGGTCATTATGGCGCTAATTAGATATGAAGTTAACGAGTTCGTATTTATTTCTGCTTACCGTCTTCTACGTCCCATTTTCTTCCATTATAGAAGAGTTTTAGCTGGTTTATTCACTTTTTATTTATGTTTCTGTTTTATTTGTTATATTTTTGCGCTGTTATTACGAGGCTACCGGTACTTCTGTTATTATTATTGTTATTATTATTATTATTATTATTATTATTCTCGCTCAGATACCGGTGCGGCCATATGACGTCATTCATTATAGCGGTCCTTCACTATGAATACGTATTGTGGAAAAAAAAACTGTCATTAACAAAGAAAAAAACAAGGAACATATCATCACTACGCTGCCGGAAATTGAACCCGGGACTGCCAGGATGAGAGCCAGGTAGCATTCCAATGTACCCTGGACCAGGTAAACATTGTCTCACCTTGTCACATACAGGTAATCAAGGTACCCTCCCCCCCCTTAATACTCGGTCAAGGTGAAACTTTTAATCACACCAAAGCACATCCGGCGAGTAGGCAGGTAACATGAAGCTTCCTAACACCTTTTCCTTAACGATTTATTTTCAAACTGCTCATTAATATCCACTGGTTTGTTTCTTGCGTCTTTTCATTATCGGCATAAGAGTGCATGATTAACACAGGAATATAGTAACGGAGCAGAATCAGAAATAAACCGGTAAGGAAGAGGTGTTTGTAAGCGTCCAAGGGGTCCCAGTCTCGTTGAGTAAGGAAGCTCCCTAACATCTTTTCCTATGCGACTTATTTCCCTTCTTACACCTTACTGTCCTCGGCTGTGGTCCGTAATTCCTTCCAATATTGCCATTCTCTGCATATATAACGTAGAAACTGGTATTAACTAGCCACATAAAAAAAATAAATCGCTAAGGAAGAGGTGTTAAAGTAGGATCCGATGTGAGATAACGTTTTCTGGTACAAGAACTGCCTGATTGCCATTCTGAGGTGGGAGAGGAAATGAAGGGGAAGGAGAGCGAAAATGAAATGTAAGTGAAGGGAAGGGAAAGAAGAAAAAGAAGTAGAAAGTGAAGTGAAGGAAAGGAAATAGAAAATGAAGTGAAGTGAAGAGAAGGAAAAGCAACTACAACAGGAAATTGAAGTGGAGAGAAGGGAAAAGAAATGGAAAATGTAGTGAAGTGAAATGAAGAAGAGGAAAAGGAAATATAAAAGGAAAATGAAGTGAAGAGAAGGGAAGGAAAGGAAAATGGAAAGGAAAAATATGAAGTGAAGAGAAGGGAAGGATGAGGAAGTGAAGCGAAATGAAGGGGAGGAAAAGGATGTGTAAAAGGAAAATGACGTGAAGGGGAGGAAAAGGAAAGGAAAATGAGGTTAATAGAAGGGAAGGAATAGGAAGTGAATGGAAGGGCAAGAAAAGAAAATGAAGGGAAGAGACATGAAGGCAAATGGAATACAAAAGGGATGTGCAGTGAGGTGAAACGAGTGTGGTGGGTGAGTGTAATGGGGGCGTGAGGAATGGATGGGTAGCCAATCAGAACACTGCTGTAGCCTGACACCGCATGACGTAAGGGACTACTTCCGCTACGCATAACAGCACTGCAGTACCGATAGTAGCCGCCTTCTTCTTGTTCTTGTTCTACTTCTTCTTCTTCTTCTTCTTCTTCATATTTTTATTATTATTATCTGGGTCGGTGGGGGCGCTCACCATCCACTCACTCAATGTAGTGCTGCTCTTGGGTGTCTTCCCTTTCCTCTTCTCCATCCTTCTTCCCTTCCATCCCCATCTGTCTACTTTCCTTCATTCTTTCTTCGTCCTTCTGCCTGCGGGTGACTTTACACTCCCTCTTCCGTCTTTCCTTCCTTCATTCTTCCCTCTTCCTTCTGCCTGTGGGTGACTTTACACTCCCTCTTTCGTCTTTCCTTCCTTCATTCTTTCCTCTTCCGTCTGCCTGTAGGTGACTCTACACTGAATGACAAGCCAAATGGTTTCTTGTACACCAGGAAACCATTTACTACGCTGGGTGGTAGCCATATAACCAAATTTTGGCGCCTGGTGGTTTACTGGGTAATTATTGCGCTCCAATCGGATTGAGCCAATGAAGGTTTATATCCAAGGGGTGGTTGGGGTTTATTGCTCACGTAATGCCACTCAGGGATGAGTGAGGCTGGTCACTGTCATCTTAAATGTCAAGACCAACCGCCTAGCCCCGGGCTCCTACGCTCCTCATGGGGCAATGTAGGATTGGATGATGGATGGATGAATGGATTATTATTATTATTATTATTATTATTATTATTATTATTGTTATTGTTATCGTAATTTTTAAAGGTATCCTCCTCATCCCCTTTCTTTATTTGTGTAATTTTGTGTCAGTTTGTCATTACCAGACAGATGCGTTGGAGTTACTAGAATGAAATGAGTCTCCTTGGTTATTAGTCAAATCAACCCTCGACTCTGACAACACTTATCCATTAACTAAACTGAGAGAGGTTAGTTTTTAAGGAGGTTCCCTAGCACCTCTTCCTTAGCGATTTATTTTTGGATATATCCTACCTGGTTAATATCCCGTTGTGCGTTATTTATGTAAACAATAGTGGTATGAGATGGATATACGAGTATATAACTCAGGACAGTAAGGCGTAATAAGCAAAATAAGTCAGCTAAGAAAAGATGTTAGGGAGCTACCGTACGGGACAATAGTGCGAATCTCAGCCATCACTATTATCATCATCACTATCTTCTCAAAGCCCATCGTCCAGTGTGTAAAACATATGACATCACACTTTTTTCAATCATTCATTGCCAGACGCCATGTATCCCAAACGGGGTGGCCAAGGGCTTAGAGTTAATTGTTTTACAGGGAGGGGCACTAATCCTCCACCAACCCCACTTGATCCAATAAATTCGAACGTTTGGTGGTGGATGCTGGCGAGAAGCTGTGTGTGTGTGTGTGTGTGTGTGTGTGTGTGTGTGAGAGAGAGAGAGAGAAAAAAAAAATATTAGTGAAGTGTGTTGTTAGATATTTCTCTCTCTCTCTCTCTCTCTCTCTCTCTCTCTCTCTCTCTCTTTCTAAAAAAAAAAAAAAGTAACTGTACACTGAAGCATTATTTTTTTTTTTTTCCCCGCCAGGTGTTCAGTGGTGGCAGGTGCTTTTCCTCCGTCTAGGTAAGTTAATTAGTTTAGCACCTTCATACGGACACCTTCAAGCGATGGCACAGATAGAACTGGGTGGATCCACTGCCCAGTTATGCAAAGCTCCCTCATCTCCCACCCTCCTCCTCCAATTACTACTACTATAGATGTTCTTTAGTTCATTCTTGCAACCAAAAGACTTATTACTTTTTAACTCAACCTAGGATAACTTTTTGGTATTAAATGTGTTGTAATTAAATCCATATCTAACCCCTTAAGTAACAAAAATCTAAATCTAAATAAATGCAATCCGGAAGCAGTGAAAAAAGAGATACGTCATTAGTACGCACAATGATGACCCCCCGCTGGCCACATCCCCCTTGACATTGCACCGCTTGAGAGAGAGAGAGAGAGAGAGAGAGAGAGAGAGAGAGAGAGAGAGAGAGACGTGCATTGTTAGGCTATGTTGACCAAGTTGCAGTGGCTGAAGCATTGTAAAACACACACACACACACACACACACACACACACACACACACACACACACACACACACACACACTCGCTGGTGCAGTGGCAGCGTTCCGCTTGCCAACTGGTGGACGGGAGTTCGCGCCTCGCTCAGGTTGCGAAAAGTTTCACTGACGAAGTGGGTGGTTACTGTCCCCCTTGAGCAAGGGGACGGGTGTGTCCGTGTGTGAAGGTCACAGCCTTGCCCTCAGATCGGACTATATGAGCTCTCAGCTCCCTTCCGGGAGGATAAAAGCTGACGATCACGACCATCAAGTGATCCTGACCGAACCGGTGAATTACACTAATCATCACCCTGTATTAATCCTACCATCCACACGACTCACATTACATCAATATTATTTGCACTGTTCATTTCACCCCGAGATGTTACAATTATTCCATCTGGGTAGCCGACATGTTGTGTGTTTACAGTAAGAAGTCAGTATTACCCACAGTCAGTATTACCCACAGTCAGTATTACCCATAGTCAGTCAGAATACCTTGGGAGCAATATGGACTAATCTTTACTACACTTGATCAGGATTGAATGCCATACTGAGTTTACAATGATCAGTGTTCGTTTCCAAGGTGTTTTTACTCTAGCTTGGCCTAAAACTACCATCTTTCCATCTTGAATTCTGAGTTGTGACGGTATATTAACACTAGAATATTATGCTTGTCACGAAGTGCCATGGAAAGTACGTAGAACCATAACACTGCCTTTTTCCCGCCACTGAGGTACTGGAAATAAACCGGAAATGGACGAAAATTTGGGCCAGGTTTAGGCAAAAAGGGTGTAGTCATTTCTTAATTTGCTTGTCCTCGAAGACGCAGCTTAGGTTTTTGCCGATATTTTACTATACTTAGAGATTCGTTAAACAATACCAACAGACTCCTCGGAACAATAGCATCACGACACAATAATAGTCACGAAGCGGAGGGATGTATGTCTTTGTAAACAATGGCGTGCGTCTTTTATTGCTCGGGTCTGGGCCAGAAAATTAGGTAAACAAACAAGCCAGCAGCAGCGCCTCTGTCGGTCATGGCGGGAACTAGAGTGCATAGCGGGTCGGGTGTTTGTGTTTGCAGTAGGTTTTGTCGGGTTTTTGTTTTCTCCTCTTCATTTCTTCTTTTTTCGCGTTTCGCTTAATCTAGTTCTTCTTCCCCCTACCCCCGTCTCTCTCTCTCTCTCTCTCTCTCTCTATCATAGACCTTAATTCCTCTCTCCCTTTTTCCTCTTCTCTCTTTACCATTCTTATTCACTTATCGTCTTCATACTTTCCCATCTCTTTTCTTGTTCATACTTTTTTTTTTTCTCTCTTCTATTCTTCTCTCCTTCCTTTCTCATGGTTCACCCACGTTCCTCTTATTTCCCTCAACCTCTTTTTCACCAGTCTCCCTCTCCATCACCACCACCACCACCAACACTCGTCGTCGTCGTCTCCTCCTCCTCCTCCTCCTCCTCCTCCTTAGTTTCATCATCATATTAGGTAAAGACAAAGCAGAGTAGCTAAGCAAATTTAATCTGCTTCTTCTTGTTCTTCATTACCTTGTTCATCGTCTTGTTTCATCAAGCGCAAACCAGCGCTAAGTAAACAAACCACAGCGCCTCTAGCGGCAACACGCGGAACCTCCCCTCAGCAGCAGCAGCAGCAGCAGCCGGCACACGTCCATATGTAGAGCGTGAAAGGATCTATTGACTCTGTGTTATGAAGGGGGACTCGACCCTTCATTATGCGGCCGGTCATGAATAGCAATCCTCGCTAAACGCTCCACTTCCCAGGCGCCAGTCGGGGGTGACATCCATCCGCGGGGTGATTAGCGTTATTGGACGGTTCCGTGGTTGTGGTAGGCCCTGTTTCCTCCTGGACTTGCCCCAGCGTCTAAAGGAGGAAGTTGTGGTAGGCTGATTGTCTTAGTGCCTGTGTATTCGTCGGCTAAGAGGGGGCGTGATTCGTAGCAGAAGTATTACAGATTTAGTTCTTGCTGACTCATTACCGAACTCTTCAAAAAGTTTCATCCAGTCCCTCTTGTAAGTCATATAATTCTTCTTTAAGTAACATTGCCCTTTACTTATATGTAATCTGGCTTGTCGACCCCTCCCTCACAGATCCGCGCCTACCTGGGTTGGTTTGTGTTCACCTGCATGAAATTCACTGAGCCGTAGGTGTGAGACAGGAAAGAGACTCCTTGGTCCATAGTTAAATATACCTTCCAGTTTAACTACATTTGTCCATCACACCAAGCCGAAGAGGGTTAGGGACTCCATCTTAGTATAGACACACTTTCCCAACTTAGTATAGACACACTTTCCCAACTTTTCTTTACTTATATATTTATGTTCAGTCGGCATCATAAGTCCTGTCGTGTCTTCTGTTGTTCTCCCTACGGCCTTGAAAATCAGTGTGGTGGACCTGGTTTTTCTAAGAGCATGGAGTGAAAAACTGGGAAGGCGACAGGACTTTTGGTGCCCATTGTACATGATATCCCCCTTACACTGATGTTGATTGGCACCTCTGTCAGGTTGTGCAAACGTCCCTCATCTTCCTTCCTGACCCCTAAAGAGGATGGTGGGCTGCCAGACAAGGGGAGTTTCTGCCTACAGTCCACTGGGATCATGTTTCAGATGAACCCAGGGCTACTACTACTACTACTGCCACTACCACCACCACTACTACTACTACTACTACTACTACTACTGTGTGTGTGTGTGTGTGTGTGTCTATGTGTCTGTGTGTGTGTGTGTAAGTACAAATTTAACTTCATGGATGAAAAGTAAACAAATACACAGACATGACCTGACTTCCACGCTGGTTGTTGAAAATGTATCTCTTTTTTCTCCCCCCTCCTCTCTCTTTCTCGCTCTCTCTCTCTCTCTGCAATGAGGTGGTGTCAGGTGTGTTATTACCCGCGTCGTTGGAGGCTGTTACACCGAGAACAGTCTTTAATCGACCTTTAATTACGTTCATCAAACACTGTCATTATCGTTCGTTTTATCCCGGTCCGTTTCACTGGGTTGAATCTGAATTACCGGTTATGTTCGAGAGAAACTTTTTAAGAATTACGCTCGAGGAAAATTTTTAAAGAGCTAGTTACGTTGGAGGGAAATTTTTAAAGAGCTGGTTGTGTTTTAGGGAAATTTTTAAAGAGTTGGTTACGTTCGAGGAAATTTTTAAAGAGCTGGTTATGTTTGAGGGAAATTTTTAAAGAGCTGGTTATGTTTTAGGGAAATTTTTAAAGAGTTGGTTACGTTCGAGTAAATTTTTAAAGAGCTGGGTGCATTCATACTGAGAGCCGTATTCTTCGTCGCACAGGAAGCACCGTAGCACCTATTCCTAAGTGATTTGTTACATCTGAACACTCTTCTTTGTGCTGTTCACCTCGTTTCCATAGCGACACCCTTTGCATCCGTACAAGTGGATATTGACGTGCGTAGAATTAATCGGTAAGGAAAAGGTGTTTGGAAATCTTGAAAACGACCTGCCTATGTACGCGAAAATTATCCGATCTTGTAGGCAGGATAAAGACTATAGGAATTACGTCTGGTCTTGTTTATTTATTTATTTATTTATTTATTTATTGATGCACAGCCTGTTTGTTTTTGCCACACCCCATATTGTCAGTGAGAAACGGAATGACCAGAAAGTGAAACGGTGTGGAATTAAACTCTCTCTCTCTCTCTCTACCAGTGTCAAACCAGTCAAGGTGTAGGGAAATAGGAGGAGGTTTGGCTCCCGGGTGGATGCCGCAGGTGCACCACCCAGGGTCACAGCGGCAGCACGTGTAGGTTCCTTTTGAGTGGCAGGTGTTGAAGGGTAATTTACTGCTTGAGTGAGGCGTCGAGTGTTTGGTTGTGGCACTCAGCGTGACTTGCAAGCTTGGACAGAGCTCGTTGTGACTGGGTATCTCCAACTTTTTGTGTGTGTCCGAATGTGGGTAGACTTGACGATCCGTTTCCTGAAGACCACAGAGGGCGGATTATGATTTTTTTTTTTTTTGATTGGATAACATCAGATTTACCTTTATGTTAAATTGCCAGCGCTACCAAAGGGATGGCAAAATGGAAAAGGAAGATAAAAGAAGTAACTAAAAAGAAGGAGAAAAGTAAGTTCGTATCATTTTCTCAAAGAACAGGTGTTGGGAGTTGAAGGCGAGTGATGAAGAACTATAGATATGACTCCTCTCGTCTCCTGTGTTTTCTCTTTGTATTCTCCTTTCACACACACACACACACACACACACACACACACACACACACACACACACACACACACACACACACACACACACACACACACAGAGGGGGGAGGGAGATTTCAGTGCTTTATGTAGTGATCCTTACATGCATATTTCCTACGCATATTACTATTACTGTTATTATTATTATTATTATTATTATTATTATTATTATTATTATTATTATTATCATCATCATCATCATCATTATTATTATTACCGATATGGCTAGTAGTTGCGGTATGTGTGTGTGTGTGTGTGTGTTTGTGTGTGTGTGTGTGTGTGTGTGTGTGCGTGCGTGCGTGCGTGTGTGTGTGTGTGTGTGTGTGTGTGTGTGTGTGTGTGTGTGTGTGTGTGTGTGTGTGTATTGGTCAGTGAACGTTACTAGTCCCCTGTGGGCCAGTCACACCAGTACCGTTACTACACCACACCAGTACACCACACCACACCACTCCTCTTCCGTCCTTCCTACCACACTTCCCCCCTCTTCCTTCCTTCCTTTTTTCCATCCATCCATTTTTCCTGCCTTCCTTCCATCCGTTCATTCTTCCTTCCTTCCTTTCGTCTTTCCTACCTTCCCCACCACTCCCCTCTTCCTTTCTTCCTTGCTTCCGTTCTTCCATACATCCTTCCTTCCTTCCGTCCTTCCTTCCTTCCTTCTTAGCATCATAATTGTTTCCCTGTCTTCATTCATTTCTTTCCCTGTCTTCCTTCTGCATTTCCTTCCTTCATACCTCTCACACCGCTCATTCATTCCTTCATCCTTCATTCATTTCGTCCCACCTGTGTTCTCCGTTTTCCTTCCTTCCTTCCTTCCTTTTCTTCATTTATTCATCCATTCATTTCTCCTCCGTTTGTCAAAGTTCCAAGTTTTTTTTTTTACATACGTACATACATACATACATACGGGGAAGTGGAAAATCTTGGGTAATCACTCATCATATTTCGAAATTCTCTCTCTCTCTCTCTCTCTCTCTCACACACACACACACACACACACACACACACACACACACACACACACACACACACACACACACACCGTTACGCTCGGCTAATTTCGTTGTATGGACGCAGTAGTAATAGGCGACATTTAATATTAGTAGAAAGCCAACCTCCATAATTACTCCATCCCTACCCCCACATCCTATTGACTATTTACTATCTAGATTATATACTATTTCCTTTACCACTATGACTATCTTGTTACTATCAGATTTTTTTTTATCATATTCTTTCGTCTTCTCTTCCTCTCCGTCTTCACTTCCTCTCCCTGTCTGCTCCTACCCCCCCTCCCGCTCCTCTTCTTCCGTCACTTTCCTCTCATCTATTCTTCCTTTTCTGTTCGTCTTCCCTTCCTTTCATTTTCTTACGTCTCCTCCTCCTCCTCCTCCTCCTCTCCCTGTTCCTTCAGTCTCCCCTCTATCGGTCCATTCCTCTCATTCATTGTGTCTCCACCAACTTTCTCTCCCTCCCCCCCACCCTCTTTTCCTCTCTCATCCCCTCCCTCCCTCCCTCTCCTCTTCTCTCTTATTTATATCCCTCCTTCTCTTCTTTCCTCCGTCCTTCAACTATTTCCTCCCTCGCTTCCGTTCCATCCTCCTTCCCTCCCCTCCCCCTCCCTCCTTCCCTCCCTCCCTCCACCTCGTCCACCTGCTTCCACCAACTCCTTCCTCTCTCCCTTCCCCCTCCCTTCCTCCCTTCATTCATTCGTTCATTCATTTGTTCAGTCTCCTCTCCCTTTCTCACGTCTCGCTACATTTTCCATCATTTCTTCCTTCCTCCCTCCCTCTCTGTCGGCCTTCTTATCTTCCTTCCTTCCTTCGTTGCTTCCTTCATTCCTTCCATCCATCCTTCCTTCCCTCTTTGCTTCCTTCCTTCCTTCTTTCCCTCTCTGCCGCCCTTCTTATCTTCCTTCCTTGCTTCCTTCCTTCGTTGCTTCCTTCCTTCGTTGCTTCCTTCCTTCCTTCCTTCCCTTGCTTCCTTCCTCTCTTCCCTCGTTCTTTTGAATCATTTTTCCTCTTTCCCTCCTCCTTCTCTTCCTTCATTCCCCCCGTTCTCTCTCTCTCTCTCTCTCTCTCTCTCTCTCTCTCTGTCCCGTTACCCCACCACAGAAACCCACGTTATGGTTGGTTGGGTGGAGGGTCGTGGGGAGGGGGAGCAAGGAAAGGGGGAATGGGCGAGAGAGAGAGAGAGAGAGAGAGAAACGTGGTAACTATTCTTGGTAACACTTGGCTTTCTCCAGGCTAAGTTTGGAGGAGGAAAATAAGGGGGTATTCTCTCTCTCTCTCTCTCTCTCTCTCTCTCTCTCTCTCTCTCTCTCTCTCTCTACCGTATATAACGATTCTACATCCTTTCCATAGCACTTGTTCGTGACTAGCATCATAATCTAGTGTTAATCTATTGCTACAAATCAGCATAGAAGGGGTGGCAATTTTAGGCCAAGTTAGAGTAAAAAGAGTATAGTGTATTCAACCATCCAGTAGGGTAAGGAGGCTCCCTATCACCTCTTCCTTATCGATTTATTTTCCAAACTACTTCTAAATATTTTCGGTTTTGGTTCCTACAACGTTTTAATATCAAAACGGATTGCATGAATAACACACAAGAATATACTAACGGAGCGGAATCAGAAATAAACCGATAAGGAAAAAGTGTTAGGAGTTAGGAATCTGTCAGGTTAGAATGAATGCACTATAGTTTCTTATTTGTCGTTTTACAGGGCCTGGGTTGAGAGAGAGCGACGGCGGACGTGGCGGTGACGATGAAGATGGCGAAGCACGCACCTCATCTCCTTATCTTCCTCCTCCTCTTCGTCGCTGAGGTAAGTTGACTGTGATGTTTTTCCCCTGTGTCTGTGTTTAATGTGATGTTTATAGCCTGTGTGTGTGAATGTGTGTGTTTAATGTGATGTTTATAGCCCATGTGTGTGTGTTTGGTGTGATGTTTATAGCCCGTGTGTGTGTTTGTTATGATGTTTATAGCCCATGTGTGTGTGTTTAGTGTGATGTTTATAGCCCATGTGTGTGTGTTTAGTGTGATGTTTATAGCCCATGTGTGTGTGTTTAGTGTGATGTTTATAGCCCATGTGTGTGTGTTTGTTATGATGTTTATAGCCCATGTGTGTGTGTTTGGTGTGATGTTTATAGCCCATGTGTGTGTGTTTGTTATGATGTTTATAGCCCATGTGTGTGTGTTTGTTATGATGTTTATAGCCCATGTGTGTGTGTTTAATATGATGTTTATAGCCCGTGTGTGTGTGTTTGTTATGATGTTTATAGCCCATGTGTGTGTGTTTGTTATGATGTTTATAGCCCATGTGTGTGTGTTTGTTATGATGTTTATAGCCCATGTGTGTATGTTTGGTGTGATGTTTATAGCCCATGTGTGTGTGTTTAATGTGATGTTTATAGCCCATGTGTGTGTGTTTGTTATGATGTTTATAGCCCATGTGTGTATGTTTAATGTGATGTTTATAGCCCATGTGTGTGTGTGTAATGTGATGTTTATAGCCCGTGTGTGTGTGTGTGTGTGTGTGTTTAATGTGATGTTTACAGCCCGTGTGATGTGTTGTTTTCCTCTTTTGTTTTTGCTGAATATTTTTACTTTCAATATAGAAAATAATTCGCCAAGGAAGGAATGCCAAGGAACTGCTGATGTCTTGGTGATTGGAAATGAAAACCAGGTAAAAAATAAAAAAATGACTCGGTAAGGAGGGGGTGAAGAAGACCGAGACTTTTTTCCTATTACAGAGAGAGAGAGAGAGAGAGAGAGAGAGAGAGAGAGAGAGAGAGAACGAAATTATAGGTGGTGAACTAGCGCAAATCGTACACACTTTAGATTCTTATTGCAGCTGTACTGGAAATATATATATATATATATATATATATATATATATATATATATATATATATATATATATATATATATATATATATATATATATATATATATATATATATATATATATATATATATATATATATATATATATATATATATATATATAAAATAAAGGCGAGTGTTTGTATGTTTGTTACCTATAAATTCGGCTCCCTTAGGGTCTACCCCCACATATGATACATATTCTGAATCAGCATGATCCAGGGAGTATTTTGGTGTATAATTTATTTAGGATTAATTGTATGGTCGAAGGACCAATCAACCCTGCGCAGGAGCTAGCCGAAAAAGTCTTTTTCGGCAAGTGTGTGTGTGTATATATATATATATATATATATATATATATACAGAGAGAGAGAGGGAGAGAGAGTACGAAAATATAGATGGTGAACTAGCGCAGATCGTACATACTTTAGATTCTTATTGCAGCAGTACTGGAAGATAGATAAACAGGTAGATAGATAGATAGATACAGAGAGAGAGCTGTCAGCAATCCTCCTTCCCCCAGTCATCTCATCGCAGTGCTACAGGAAGATGAATCACAGGTTCCGGGATGCACACTTTTTCCCGCCAATATTCCCACACTTGCTCCAGCTTTCCCTTCAATGCTGGTTGCCTTCGCGTGGTGGCAGGGTGTACGTCAGGCTGTATTTTGGGGATTTGATACCTGTATTTTTGGAGATTTTGTACCTGGGCTATATATTCTGAAATTAATAGTCATGTTTTGTTACTGATGCTAGCGATCAAGAAGGGAAGGGAAGGTATAAGGTGTGAATAAGTCGCTAAAGAAGGCATGTTACGAAGCTCCAATGCCAGAGAGAATACGGCTGCTAGTGGACGTATTTACAGCGAAATTTGGATGCAGTGCCGTAGATTTTAGCGACTTTGCTGCATCACTGTCGCTCCTCCATCTGGCTAGAATTTTGGTGCTGGATTAATGCAGAGTAGAAGAATATGATAGAGAGAGAGAGAGAGAATAAAGTTGATAGTATGTCATTTTCTTTTATTACATTCAGTTGTTATTATTCTACACCACCACCACCACACCACACCACTCCCCTCCACACCACACCACACCACACCACACCACCAAACATGCCCTGTAATTGGTCTTAATTGGTGTAGATAATAGGCCTCATTATCAGCGCTGGAGAGGTATTGTGTTTCTCTCTCTCTCTCTCTCTCTCTCTCTCTCTCTGTCGGTGATGTATTTTGATGTCTTCCTTTTCACATCATTTCGTACATCCTCCTCCTCCTCCTTCTCCTCCTCCTCCTCCTCCTCCTCCTCCTTCTCCTCCTCCTTTCTCTTTTTTCCCTTCAGTCTTCCCCTCCCTTTCTCTTCCTCCTCCCTTCTTCTTTTCTCTCTCTTTCCATTCCTTTCATCTTTTCTTTCCTTTAATCCTCCTCCTCCTCCTTTCCTCTTTCCTCTCTTTTCTCATTCCCTTCATCCTCCTTTTCCTTCCCTCTCCTCCCTTCCATTGATCTCCATAATTTTTCCCCTTAGTAAGTGGGAGAAAAAAAACGGAAATGGGACAAGGGAGGTAGATAAGTAAGAATGTATGAAAAACAGGCAGAGTAGAAAGTAGATGAGCTTACTACCTGTTTTTTTTTTCGTTTTTTTAATTGATTTTCTGTGTATTTATTTTTATATTATAATTTTTCACCCCAACTGTCCTCAGACTTCTCCTTTATTCATTTACGTCTCGTCTTACTGCTGGATATATCGATAATTTTGCTTTATTTATCCTGTAATATAATACATCTTTTTCGTCACTGCCATATATATACATTCAGCTTCTTGTTTTTATTTATACACAGATATACAGACCTACTCCTGTTTTTTTTTTTTTTAATATATAGTATGTGTGTTTATATTTCGTCTCTCTAATCCCCCGCATATAAACACATCCCTGCCTCTCCCTCCCTTCGTGTGACCCCGCCTGACCCCCGCCCCCAGCTATGAAACATCTGATTGCTGGGAATGTTGCCCTCTCTCTCTCTCTCTCTCTCTCTCTCTCTCTCTCTCTCGTTGGTATATATATATAGTTTACACGGGAAGGGAGAGGGGAAGGTCTGTAAAAATATATATATATATATGAAAAAGGAAATGAATAAAAAAAATTGGGAATGTTACCTCCACTCTTAATGGCTTCTTCCTCCTCCTCCTCCTCATCATCATCCTTCTCCTCCTTCTCCTCCATCCAGTCTTCCTCCATATTGGTATACACAGCCGCAGTATACACGGGGCGTAAAGTAATGTATACATGAATGAAAGGAAATGGATATGTATGAAAAAATGAATGGGTAAGAGGGTATGTTATTTATTTATTTATTTACTGATTGATTTTTGATGGTTTGAGATGGTTTTGTGTGTTATCATGTCTATAATCACAATCAGTATCGTCATTATTATCATCATCATCGCTGTCGTCGTCGTCCTCCTCCCCTCCTCCTCCTACTCCTCCTCCTCTTCGTCCTCCTCCTTCCCCTCCTCCTCCTCCTCCTCCCCCTCCTCCTCCTCCTCCTCCTCCTCCTCATCATCATCATCATCATCATCATCATCATCATCATCATCATCATCATCATCCATTCTTACTGCCCACAAATCCGTTCTTACAACCTAGCAATCCGTTCTTGCCCGCGACACCTCCGTTCTTACCGTCCACACCTCCGTTCTTACCGTCCACACCTCCGTTCTTACCCTCCACACATCCGTTCTTACCCTTCACACATCCGTTCTTACCCTTCACACATCCGTTCTTACCGTCCACACCTCCGTTCTTACCCTCCACACCTCCGTTCTTACCCTCCACACCTCCGTTCTTACCCTCCACACATCCCTTCTTACCCTCCACACATCCCTTCTTACCCTCCACACATCCGCCCTTACCCTCCACACATCCGTTCTTACCCTCCACACCTCCGTTTTGCAGGTAACGCAAGGGCAGTACCAATCTGACTTTGGTCTGGAACGCTCTGCCAACCCGGTGTCCATCAGCCAGTTGGAGGTGATGTGTGGCAAGGACCATCTCACTGTCCAGCTCGCCTTCACTGCCCCGTTCCAGGTGAGTCACTGCTGTGCAGAGTTAGGTTGGGTTAGGTTAGATGAAGTTAGGTTGGGTTAGGTTTAGGTTAGGTTAAATTAAATGACGTTTGGTTAGAAAGTGAGATTAGGTTCAGTTACAGTAGGTTAGGTTGGGTTAGGTTAGATTAAATTGAATGACATTTGGTTAGGAAAGGAGGTTAGGTTCAGTTAGATTAGGTTAAGTTGGGTTGGTGTGGAAAGGATCGTCTCACTATCCAGCTGGCCATCACTGCTCCGTTCCAGGCGAGACAGTGCAGTTCAGGATATTACCTCACCGTATCCAAAAATAAATCCATAAGAAAGAGGTGCTTGGGAGCTTCCTTAACCGTCGAGCATGCAGACCATAGTATTTATCGTATCTGTGGTATTAATTATAGCATTAATTGATGGCATTTATGACCGGTATAGTCTTGTGCTAGAATTGAAACTACACAAAACCGTCTCTTATAAGATTGGACCTGTACATCTTTATTTATTATTGTTATTATTATTATTATTTATTTATTTATTTTCCACAGGGCTTGGTGTTCTCAAAAGGCCAGTACGGACAAGCTAACTGTATGTACGTGACTCCCAACTCCGGTCTGACCCAATTCGAATTTCAAATCTACTACGACTCGTGCGGTACCAAGCCTGACATGGGAGGCAAATTTTACGAGAACACCATCATTGTGCAGTACGACGCTGACCTGATTGAGGTGAGAGAGAGAGAGAGAGAGAGAGAGAGAGAGGATCCAAGCATCTTTACTTACAGTAGAAGAGAGAGAGAGAGAGAGAGAGAGAGAGAGAGAGAGAGAGAGAGAGAGAGAGAGAAGATCCAAGCCTCTTTACTTACAGTAGATGAGAGAGAGAGAGAGAGAGAGAGAGAGAGAGAGAGAGAGGGGGGGATCCAAGCATCTTTACTTACAGTAGAAGAGAGAGAGAGAGAGAGAGAGAGAGAGAGAGAGAGAGAGGGGGAGAAAGAGAAAGAGAGAGAGGAGCCAAACATCTTTAATTACAGTAGACGAGAGAGAGAGAGAGAGAGAGGATCCAAGCATCTTTACTTACAGCAGACGAGAGAGAGAGAGGAGCCAAACATCGTTAATTACAGTAGACGATATTTACATGTTATTCATTCGTCTGCTCATCCTGCAGGTGTGGGACGAGGCTAAGAGACTGAGGTGTGAATGGTACAACGACTACGAGAAGACTGCCAGCAAACCGCCCATGAAGATCGCAGACTTGGAGGTGGTTGAGCTTAACTTCAGAGGTGAGTACGTGAGATTAGGTGAGCTGAGGGTGAGATTAGGTGAGCTGAGAGTGAGATTAGGTGAGCTGAGGGTAAGATTAGGTGAGCTGAGGGTGAGATTAGCTGAGCTGAGGGTGAGATTAGGTGAACTGAGGATGAGATTAGGTGAGCTGAGGGTGAGATTAGGTGAGCTGAGTGAGATTAGGTAAGCTGAGAGTGAGATTAGGTGAGCTGAGGGTGAGATTAGGTGAGCTGAGAGTGAGATTAGGTAAGCTGAGAGTGAGATTAGGTGAGCTGAGGGTGAGATTAGGTGAGCTGAGAGTGAGATTAGGTGAGCTGAGGATGAGATTAATGGAGTTTTGAGTGAGATTGGAGTGAGAGAGATAAGTAGAGCTGAGAGTGAGATTGATGGAGCTGAGAGTGAGACTGGGTGTGATGGAGATGAGAATGGTGGAGCTTGCGGTGAAATTAGTGTATGATGATGGTGTTTATGATGGTGATATGAGCGTTGATAATGATGTCGATGATGATTTTTGTGTTGGTGATGATGATGATTTACGAGTTGATGATGGTGATGATTTACGAGTTGATGATAATGATCTGGGTGCTAATGATAATGATGATGATAATTTACAAGTGTTGATGTTGATGATAAGTAGTGTTGACGATGATCTGAGTGCTGTTGATGATGACGATAATTTACTAGTTGATGATGCTAATTAGTACTGACGATGATCTGATTGCTACTGATGATGATGATGATGATAATTTACTAGTTGATGATGCTGATTAGTACTGACGATGATCTGATTGCTACTGATGATGATGATGATGATGATGATAATTTACGTGATGATGATGTGTTAAGTGTTACGTGTCTCTTAACCTCACTGTACTTCCTCAGGCGACAATGTGGACTGCTGGATGGAGATTCAAGATGGCAAGGGGCCCTGGGCCTCCCCCGTCACTGGCATCGTTCCCCTTGGCTCCACCCTCACTATGGTTATTGCTATTAACGATCAGGCAGGTTAGTTATCCCTTAATGCCATGCTTTACGTGGTTTATTATTAGTGTTAGTATTGTTATTATTATCATTGTACTCCCGTGGCCCGACCCTCACCATGGTTATTGTTGTTAAAGATCAGGCAGGTTAATTATTCCACTATGCATGGTTTATTATTATTATTATTATTATTATTATTATTATTATTCATTTTCCCTCTACATATCATTTTTATTTTGGAATATCACCTTGCTTCTCACTCCACCACCAGATGCATGGCTAACATTTCTTGAACTGTGGTTAATATATTGTCTTCCTCTAGGTATCATTTTTTTTTTCTTTATTCCGGTGACAACACGGGATCTGCTCTGTCCTGCCTTTTCCTCCTCACATTACCGTCAGATACATACTAGGAAGGCAGGTAGTTTTCTAGATATTTTTTGTAGCTTCGTTGCCTTGTAGATGTTAGCTTGTATTAGTGAGTGATTGGATGCTGCTTACTCCAGTCTCATTTGCATTTAATCTTGCATAGACCTGTACTTAAGGGTGTCATGATTGTATGTTTGTCATCTTTCCCTTGTAGATTAGGCATATGAATATGTGTGTGTGTGTGTGTGTGTGTGTGTGTGTGTGTGTGTGTGTGTGTGTGTGTGTGTGTGTGTGTCCAGTATTTCCACAGTCATGTGTAGAAGTTTACCTCTCCTGTCTTGGTTGGCCAGGTGAGTTTGACATGAGAGTGACATCGTGTGAGGCAAGTGACGGCAGCAGTCAGCCTATTTACCTGAGTGATAACCATGGTTGTGTCCTGCGGCCCAAGATGGTGTCCAATTTCATGAAGCTGCGCAACACTGACGGCCGAGCGACAGTCCTCACTTATGCACACTTTCATGCTTTCAAGTTCCCCGACTCCATGGCAGTGCACCTGCGCTGCAAGGTTGAGATCTGCCGTTACGGCTGCCCCGACCACTGCCAGCGGCCCACGGCAGGTAACCCCATTGGAGACTACAGGCAGCAAGGTGTATCTGACAACTACGGTGCCCCAGCTGAGTTGGCACCGCAGTACCAGGCACCACCACAGGCGGGTAGGCTAAGCAGCTCTATCGAGCGAGAGGATGTAGAGCCACGGCGGCCACATCCACACCCCAGGCCGGCACCACTCTCTGCTCAGGCCAACAAGGACAAGCCTCCTAAGGGTCCATTGGTGATCCCAGATGAAAAGTCAGCAAAGGAGTACTTGGCGGGACTGCCACAACATGACAGTGAGACCATCGAACTGCCCAAGAAGGGGGACTTCCCCTGGGGCCCCCGCAGCCTCCGCCGTCGCCGCCGCCACGTCACCCTCAGCCGTCACATCCGTTCCTCAAACGTCGGTGTCTCCACTGACTTCCAGGTGATCTCAGAGGCCGATCTGGAGTTCACCCCTGCAATGGACGACACAGTAACAGTGTTCCAGGGACACCGTGAGGCTATAGTGTATGGGGTGTGCCTCCCTGCTGCTGGGTTCTCTACGCTGTTTGTGCTGCTGGCCATGTGCACCGTGATATCGGTGCTGGTGGCCGGGTTTATGTGTCACCACCGGCAGCTGCAGAAAGACACAGCAGGTGCGCCTGCTGCCCCGCACCCTCCACACCCAGCCTTCAGCATGGCACAGTTTATCAGGGGGCACTTCTCAGGCTACACACAGTGACCACACATCACATATTGACACACACACACACACACACACACACACACACACACACACACACACACACACACACACACACACACACACACACACACACACACACACACACACACACACACACACACACACACACACACTAGCAGGGATAAAACAGTTACGAATTTCAAGAAACAAAGACAACTTCCCCTTCCCCTTCCCTTGGACCGTGACTGCTTCTGCAGCCCCTGATGGACGGACTGATTATAACCACGGTGATGAAAGACTAGATTTGCCACAGAAGGGACGCACAGTACAAGGACAGCACACTCTTTCTCACCAAAGCAGTGGTAGCCATGTTTATAGAGGATAATTCGCAGATCTTCGCAAACATGAGTTCTTTAAAATGCTTTGAATATTCACTCGTTTTATCATTATTTTCAGTTTTGTAAAGATTATTGGTTTAAGAAATTATATTTCTTCTTTTTTGTGAGACTGTTTCTGATCTGGTCAATGAGTGGAGCATATTACAGGCATTTTAAAAAGCAGAAGTTCTTCCTAAATCCAGTGTCATATACCTTCTTGAACAGAAGCCAATCACAGGACGCCTGACCGATGACGTAACAAGTGCCCGGTGTGGAGGAGGGGAAGGACGAGGCAGCTTAAGTGTGCCTTGGAAGCTGTGAGGGGTTGGGTGTGTGTGCTAAACCGTATTATGAGGCTAATTTGCAAGTTTTGTAACTCTTCTAGGCAAAATTTATTCCCGCCATATTCATTCACACACTCGAGGAAAGTGGCTACTGTACAGAGAACTTTGGACATCGAGAACCACAGAATGCGCTGACCGTATGTATTGTATTTATTGTATTTACTTAGTTATGTAGATGTTGTTTGTTTATGTATGAATGATGATGTCAAAAAAATCACCTTGAGTTCAGTTTCAACTTGCATTATTTCGTCGTCATTTTTTCCCAGATTCCCTTTATTTTCCTTGGTTTTGTCTACTTCGGGTTCGGCGCGTGGATTTATGTTGTAATGGTTTTAAAATTCAATCTTCAGGCCAGGTATGATTTATTTCAAGAAGGCAGGGGAAATAGGTACCTAGCAGTTACTCCAGAGAAAATAAATGCACTGGAGGAAACATAAAAACGCCTGTTACTAAATTTCGAAAACAATTTTGTGCTTTGTTTATGCGCCGATAGCGAATGGAGACGAACCGGGAAAGTTCTGTGAATTGGGAGTATGTTTCTGTCTATAACAATAATTAGCGTAGTGGACAAGGGGATATTACGATTGGTTGTTTGTCCCATTTTCAGCGGGGCAAGGCCGAAGCTCAAGTGTTCTAGGTCCATAAATGATTTGTATACAATTTAATCTTTATTTATTTAGTCTATTGTTTACTTAAGCTTATGTTCTGCAGTAGGTTTAAATGTCTGTCTTTAATCTGTTTTTTAAGGATGTTTTGACATTTAGTGTACTCTTCGTTTTGAAAATTGTCTTTGTATCTTTAAGTATTTTTGAAGTTTAGTATACTCTTCGTTTTTAAATTTGTCTTTGTATTTATTTTTTAAGTATTTATTGAAACGTGGTGTACTTTTTGTCTTTGTCCTTAGTCTGTTTTTAAGGTATTTATTGAAACGTGTACTTTTTCAATTGTCTTTGTCTTTATTTTTTAAGTGTTTATTCAAAGTGTTTAGTGTACTAATTTAATTGTCTGTCATAAGTCTGTTTTTAAGTGTTTATTGCAACTTTTCATGCACTATTTTTGTACTGATGTTAGAAATACTGCTCAGTGTCTTATCGCTCTTTTATAAGTCGTAAATACTTGTGCTGTCTTCCTTCGAGTACTACCAGGAACACTTCTCTCTGTGCTTTCCAAACGTAAGTACTCTTTTTTGGACATTTTCTTCACAAAGTACATCCATCACCAGTCCATCTTCTGCTCCTTCTTCCTATTTCCTTCTCCTCTTCCTCCTCCTCCTCCTCCTCCTCCTCCTCCTCCTCCTCCTCCTCCTCGGAATACTTCTCTCTGTGCTTTCCAAACGTAAGTACTCTTTTTTGGACATTTCCATCACAAAGTACATCCATCACCAATCCATCTTCTCCCCCTTCTTATTTCCTGTTCCTTCTTTCCTCCTCCTCCTCCTCCTCCTCCTCCTCTTCGTGTTTCCATTTTCTTCGTTCACTCTTCAGGTAACGTTGTAGGTTTAGAGGGGTGACTCGGCTAGCCTGAGTCGTTAGTTGCTACAAATCCTCGTTGTGAGAGAGGTGAATGAGGCGTGTACGTGTGTGGGCGTGGGCGTGTGGGTTGTTATTATTTTGTACTGTGTTAATATAAGCGTTAAGTGGCATCCATTATCTTGTATCACTAATAGACTTGGTTGAGGTTATACCAGGCGCATGCGCAGTGACACCTACCTTGTTCGTTATGCAAGAAGAAGGTTTGTAGTTTTTTACTTGGTTGTTTAAGAGACCGAAACAGTAATTTTAATCTCAAAATTTCAACTTCGTTTTCAGGTATAAATGAGGATGAATTGTGTAGTATCTGATTAACATGAAAATTTATAGGCCTATGTAATTGTGCTGTGTTTTTAAACCGGGGATATTCAGCCCTTGATCTAGAGGTAATTGTTGTCCACGTGACCAAAACAGTAACTTTAATATCAGATGTCAGCTTTTTTTTCAGATATCAGTAAAGAAGGATTGTGTTTTATCTGATCAGAGTGTAAATTGGTATGTCATTATGCCCAGATTTTAATTTGGATTTATTCAGTTGATGTTTTAGTGTCGTGTAGGACATGTTAGCATTGAAAAGTGTGGGTGTGTGTGCATGCGCTAACATGACGGAGAGGACTGTGCAGCCTAGAGTTCAAAAGCGGTTTTAAAAATTTATTTTTTGTTATTTGAGCGTGTTCCGTATTAACCTTTCCGACCAGTGGCGTATTTTCTTCCTCTTTCTCCTCCTCCTCCTCCTCTACTTCCTCCTCCTCCTCCTTCATCTTTCTCATTACTCTGTACTTGCAGTCTCCAGACGATTTTATTCACTAAGGATAGACTTTTTCAACTGGAGGGGTTAGAGTAGTAGTAGTAGTAGTAGTAACCCCAGGCTCATAAGAATGTGAACCCAGTGAACTACAGGCTGTAAGTTCCCCTTCTCCTGCAGTCCACCATTCTCTTTTTGGGGGACAGGGAGGGAATTGAGGGACGTATGTGTGCCCAGGCAGAGGAGCCGCCTGGTCATAATAGTGCCACCACGTGAAGGCGTCTCCAGCACCGCGGGGTATCAAGAAGACTAAATAACAATAATAATAATAATAATAAAATCGTCTGGGGATAGGAAAAAAACGAATCACCAGAGTCAGTTATCTCTTTTATTGTTGGTTTTGTTATATTTGTTTTTTGTTAATGCAGGGTTGTAAGAGGAGGTTGTTGTTTGTTTTTGTTGTTGTTGTGCTAGGCTGGTGTTGTCTCTCCGTCTGTGGCAGCGGCATTCACTTCAAAAGGCCGGATTTCCTACTGTAGCTTATTCTCTCTCTCTCTCTCTCTCTCTCTCTCTCTCTCTCTCTCTCTCCCCCCTCCACCTGTCGTTCCTCCTTCCTTGATCCCTTCTTCTTGTCTTTCTTACCTCTTCCTTTCTCCCTTCCTCTCATCCTTCTCCCTTCTCCCTCCCTTTCCTTTCTTCCCTCCCTTTCTCCTTCCCTCCCTTCTCTTCCTCCCCTCTTGTCTTCTCTTAATGCATTCCTTCTTTTTATAGTCCTTTTATTCTTTCCCCTTTTCCCCTTTCTCTTCCTCCTCCCTACTCCCCCCAATCTCCTTCATCTTCCTCCATCCTTTCTTTTCCTTCTTCCTCGACTGCTTTCCTTCCTTCCCCCTTCCTGTCCTCCCTCATCTTCCTTCCTTCCCTTTCCTTCCTTCCTTCCCTTTCCTTTCTTCCTTCCTTCCCTTTCCTTTCTTCCTTCCCTTTCCTTTCTTCCTTCCTTCCCATTCCTTTCTTCCTTCCCTTTCCTTTCTTCCTTCTCTTTCCTTTCTTCCTTCCTTCCTTTCCTTCTTCTTCTTCCTTTCCTCCTTCTTCCATCCTTTCCTCCTCCTTCCTTCCTTTCCTCCCTCTTCCTCCTTCCTTCCTTTCCTCCCTCTTCTTCCTTCCTTTCCTCCCTCTTCTTCCTTCCTTCCCTCTTCTTCCTTCCTTCCTTCCTCCGGTCGTATTCTTAGCTATGTAAACAGTCTACTTACCCTAATGTTTATTTATTATTGAAACTAATAAAAATGTTTCCTGTAACTCGTAGTCTTATTGGCCTTTGAAAAGATGTGTACAGATAAGTAGTAGTAGTAGTAGCAGTAGTTAGTAGTAGTGGTAGTAGCAGCAGATGTGGTTATAGTTGTAGTAGTTGTAGTGACAGTAGTTGTAGTGGTGGTAGTAGTAGTAGTTGTGGTGGTAATAGTAGTAGTTGTGTAGTAGTAGTTAGTAGTATAAGTAGCAGTAGTTGTAGTAGTAGTAGCAGTAGCAGAAGTAGTAGTTGTAGTAGTAGCAGTTGTAACCCCAGATTCATCTAAAAAGTGAAACCAGCAGACTGCAAGCCCCCTCCTGCAGTCCACCATCCGCCTTCCAGTGGACAGGGAGGGAGTTGGACGTGTGCATGATAACCAGGCAGGAAATTCACCCAGCTATGTGACTGCCACCACGCGAAGGCATCCCTCAGCTGGGTAAGTAAATAGAAACACACATTCTTCCATTTATTCTCCAGATTTATTGAATTACTGATACACAGGATTGTCATGAACAGGGTGATAGACAAGTTACAAATTTAACCTTAAGTTGCAGTACCATCATGTCAGTACTACTATTTGAAGCTGATTAGGTATATGAGAGAGAGATGGAGAGTACAATGGATAAAATGCAGCATGAGACTTGATTACAAATGAATATAAAAATCAAGCAGAAATCAAGACAGCTTTACAGACAACGATTTTTTATCACTTAGCTCTAGATGTATCCTGAATATAACTAGAATTCTAGACTCGCTTACAATCACAGCGAGAATTTGTCTTTTTGCCCTCTCCCGAACATCTTTTGCGCCAGAAAGCAAGATGAGATGATAGTCAAGTAACCTCGCCCTTCATTCTGTCGTAATCATCCCTAAACTGATACTGTCTCGTCAGTGGCGTTATATTTCCTTCATTGATGTTTTTTCCCATTAACAGTAATGCTGAGTGTATTTTTCCAGATTAGTGTGTGTGTTTGTATGTTATAATTGTATATATATATATATATATATATATATATATATATATATATATATATATATATATAGTGTGTGTGTGTGTGTGTGTCCTAGAAGAGGAGGATACAGCACACCTGTCCCTCCCCACACATGCCCCGGGGGTCCTGCGGTGCCTGTCCACACCTGTCCCGCCCAAGACACTCTCCACCTCGATCACGGCAGTTCACAAGGTTGGTAGGCACTGTGGAAGGAAGTGTGATTGATATATTTCTCTCTCTCTCTCTCTCTCTCTCTGGTCCTGCGATCTTCACATGTCTTCCTTCATTTCATATATGATCACCAATCCTTCCTTTCATATTTATTTTTATATATTTTCTATTTCATGTATTTTCATTTATCTGTTTTCATCTATCAATTTTTATATCTAATTTTTGTTTTTGTTTTTTACTGCTGCTGCCCTGCCACTCACCGGAATAGCAGCACTCAGCGCCCCTGTACTGCTGACGCGGACACAGGCCCTTCCTCGGGTGTCTGCTGGAGAGGGGACAGGCAGACTCCAGGCCGCACAGTCCTCCGCTACGGGAACACGGCTCCTCCGGCAGGAACTGACGGAGCAAAAGAATTACCATTACCCTGAAGACGAAGTGCCGGAGAGGGACGGCTTCACGTGGCAGCACCGATTTGGCCAGGTGACTCCACGGCCTTGCTACAAACATTCCTCAGATCTCTTTCCCCCACCCCACGATATTCACCTCACTCTGCTGGGTAATATTCCTAATCTGAGAGGCCTGGTATGATTACATACAGGTGATTCTCTGCGATTCGTCGGGGAGGACAGCAACGGATAGGCCCCAGCAGTGAATACTAGCCCCTGATTCTTCATGTTTCCCTTCACGTTGCTCTCACTTCTCAGGTAATTTTTTTCTCAGTCCTCGCTTTCTCTTTCTTTACCCCTAAATTAATATTAACATCATTTATATATCAATAGTATTATTTCTTAGTATTACTGTTTCTGCCAAGTCAGTCTACACTCGGCAACTCTGAATAGGTCCAGCTGTTTTCCGATAAATTTATATTAGTAGTAGTAGTTGTAGTAGTAGTGGTGGTGGTGGTAGTAGTAGTAATAGTAGTAGAACTCGTAATAATAGTAGTAAAACTTATTAAAAACCCTCACATATTAGGGAGAACGGGGAGATATGAAGACACCAGAGGCACAGGAAAAAAAAATGTGTGTGTGTGTGTTAGAGAGAGAGAGAGAGAGAGAGAGAGCTTCCCCGTGACTCATGCAGTGTTTGCAATGTTGATAAACCGACCGTTCTCGCTCACATCAACTCACCTTTATCGCGGGTCCACCTGAAAGAAAAAGAAAAATAACAGCTTACTCATCGCAGTCTCTAAAAGTTTCGTTCAGTTCCATCTGCAGTGGGTGGAGATTGATTTTTTATATTCATTACAGGACATCTTTTTTAAATGTAGATATTTGTCGTTATAGAAAATTATTGTAAAGCAGAGGACTCGCAATGGATGTCACGTGAATTTATATGATCAGAAGTTACTTAATGTTCATTGTAATCAACTAATCATGTATAACACTTTGTTTTGGCCCCGAAATTAACAACTTACCGTATGCGGATGGCAGCGCGAGGAGTGAGAACAGGAGGAGCATTGCTGTTAGTTGACGTAGCATCGTGCGTCCGGCAGCGGGGTGGCAACACTGAAGGTCAGAAGATAACGCACAAAAATAACACCTGTCCATGTGGAGAGGATGCAGAATGAGAGACTAACGAGGAGAATGTATGTGGGTGAGCTGGAGGGGGGAGAGGGAGGGGGAGGCCGAGGATGAGATGGAGTTGAGAGGTATATGAAAGAGGGGTGTGTGGGCTGGGGGAAGGGCAGTGAAATGGCAGGGGACAGAGCGACATGGAGGCGGTTTGCCTGTGGCCACTCCTTACGCGATTAACCCATTGACGGCCAGAGTCCCCAATATAGGACGAAACTGGGCATTTTCAAAATTTGATGAAGGGAACCCGGGGGTAGGAACCAATAAAGCTTCGCGACTATGAGCCGATAGGAGGAGGGTGGTACGCTTAATACCCGTCCAGCAAAATCCCTGGCACAGGAACTCTGGCCACTAATGGGTTAAGGCGTCTGACGATAGATGGACAGGTAGATAGTTAAGATTGATGGATTGACTTGCAACAACCCCATGCTAGCAAAGTACAGTGGGAAGGTGTGTGTGTAATAGGAATTATTAATGTGAAAATTGATACAGCAGTGACTACAGCGAGTTTTTGGAAGATTGGTTTGACAAGTAACCAAGGCCACTCATTCCTGCCCGTGAAAGTTGGTGTTTTAATGACTAGCGCGTTTAACCTGGCAAAGCTCCCTATCAATATTCAGCTCAGATGATAACCAGGTGTAGTCACTTGGAAAGGTTGATTTGATTAATAACCAGAGACATTCATGCTCGTAACTTAGTCATCGTGTGTGTGTGTGTGTCCATCTTTGAGCTGGTCACACGGCACCAACCATGACCGTGAGCGCCTCGTTAACATAATCATCCTCGACGGTAACAATGTGGTCATATTGCTGACATATTTACACTTCCCTTCATCAGCAGCACCAATGTCACGCCATCTATTACACCCAAATCTATATCTGTCGTAAAACAAAATATGGTTATGTGCAATCTACGGTAAAAATAAAACGGCCTTACCTGAGAAGTAGCTGAATTTCACGCCAACACCTCCCCCTTCACATTAACACACTGAGGCCAATTTTCCCACGGAGGTCTTTATATCTGTATGGGTGAATGGTTGCCAGACATTGCTAGATTCCATAAACTTCGTAACATTAAAATTTTCCTGAAAGTTTAAACTGTGACGTAATGCGGTGGATTTAAACGAAGAAAAATCAGTGTTTACTGGGTGACGTTGTAACTTTCCTTGCTTGTTAATGCTGGGAAGAATTTGAATTGACGGATTTTGTGTTTATATAGTTAGTGATGTATGGGTTTCTTGGTATTGTTTTGGCTGAGAGAGAGAGAGAGAGAGTGTAAAATAACAACGCAGGTAATGTACACACCTGGAGAGAAAGAGAGAATATCGCAGGTACAGTAGATAAGGTACACACCTGAAGAGAGAGAGAGAGAGAGGGAGGGAGTAGAATAACAGTGCAGGTAGATAATTACACACGCATGGAGAAAGAGAGAGAGGGAGGGAGGGAGAGAGTAGAATAACAGTGCAGGTAGATAATTACACACGCATGGAGAAAGAGAGAGAGAGGGAGAGAGTAGAATAACAGTGCAGGTAGATAATTACACACGCATGGAGAAAGAGAGGGAGAGAGTAGAATAACAGTGCAGGTAGATAATTACACACGCATGGAGAAAGAGAGAGAGAGAGGGAGAGAGTAGAATAACAGTGCAGGTAGATAATTACACACGCATGGAGAAAGAGAGAGAGAGAGAGAGAGAGAGAGAGAGAGAGAGAGAGAGATGCTGTGGTAAGAGGCTGGGATTTTGAGGGACATTTCCTTCGCCCTGGGTCTCTCTCTCTCTCTCTCTCTCTCTCTCTCTCTCTCTCTCTCTCTCTCTCTCTCAATTTTAGGTCTTGGGTAGGATGTGGATGTTAGGGTTGGGAACAGTTGCTGGGTTAGGGGATAAATTAGGTTAAGAAGAGAGAGAGAGAGATGAAAAGGGTTTGAGTGAGTTGGGCGGGACAAAGACGTCGATGATGATGGATGTGTGTGTCTGTGTGCGCGGAGGGATGTACATGGGTGGCTGTGTGTGAATGAGGGGGGTGATGTGTATGCGTGTGGGTGTGTGGGGAGGCTGCTGTGTGTGTAGTGTTGGGGGAGGGGTGGCTGTGTGTGTGTGTGTGTGTGTGTGTGTGTGTGTGTGCGGAGGGGTGTACATGGGTGGCTGTGTGTGTATGAAGGGGGTGATGTGTATGCGTGCGAGTGTTAAGAGGAGCATGCTGTGTGTAGGGTTGGGGGGTGGGTGGCGTGTGTGTGTGTGTGTGTGTGTGTGTGCGGAGGGTGTACATGAGTGGCTGTGTGTGTGTGTGTGCGAGTGTGTGGGGAGGTTGCTGTGTGTGTAGTGTTGGGGGGGGGGGTGGCCGTGTGTTCTTACCTAATTGTATCTTTACAGGAATGAGTCAAGCTCGTACTGTCCCGTGTCTTAAACCATATTTATCGTACATATCCTTAAATTTGTGAATTGTTTTGGCACACACTATTTCATTCGGTAGTGCATTCCATTGATCAATTGCTCTGTTTGGGAAACTGAATTTCCTTACGTCTTTATCACCTCTCTTCTTATGCAGTTTTTTGTAGTGTCCTCTTGCTGATGCTTCTCCATATGTTAAGTAATCATTTATGTCTATTTTCTCCTTCCCTGATATGCTCTTACATAGCATTATCATGTCACCTCTTTTCCTTCTCTCCTGTAGTGTTGGTAGATTCAGTTTATTTAGTCTTTCTTCGTAGCTTAGGTCCCTTAAGCTTGGTATCCATCTTGTAGCGGCCCTTTGAACTTTTTCAATCTTGTCTATGTGCTTTTTGAGATAAGGACTCCAGACTACTGATGCATATTCCAGGGTTGGTCTAATGAATGATGTTATTATCCTTCTTAGCATGTCTTCATTTATGTATGTGAATGCTATTCTCATATTTGCAAGCAGTGTATACATGTTCCGTACCTTCTCGCTGATGTGGTCAGCCGGAGATAGTCAGTTATTGATAATCACATCTAGGTCTTTCTCTCTTTTTGATGTGTGTAGGGTTTTATTTCCTAACTTCCAATCCCAATCAGGTCTTTTTCCACTTTTACCAAACTTGATTACATGACACTTGTCCACACTGAATTCCATTTGCCATGTACTACTCCATTCATGAAGTTTATTTAATTCTTCTTGTAGCTCTTTACAAGAGTCTGTGTTAGTAATTCTCCTTTGTATTTTTGCATCATCTGCAAACATATTCAGATAGCTCTCATTTCCAGTGTTACTGTTTATATCATTTATATACACTAAAAACATGATTGTGTGTGTGTTCTTACCTTACCTAATTGTTCTTACCTAATTGTATCTTTACAGGAATGAGTCAAGCTCGTACTGTCCCGTGTCTTAAACCATATTTATCGTACATATCCTTAAATTTGTGAATTGTTTTGGCACACACTATTTCATTCGGTAGTGCATTCCATTGATCAATTGCTCTGTTTGGGAAACTGAATTTCCTTACGTCTTTATCACCTCTCTTCTTATGCAGTTTTTTTGCAGTGTCCTCTTGCTGATGCTTCTCCATATGTTAAGTAATCATTTATGTCTATTTTCTCCTTTCCTGATATGCATTTATATAGCATTATCATGTCACCTCTTTTCTTCTATGTGCTTTTTGAGATGAGGACTCCAGACTACTGATGCATATTCCAGGGTTGGTCTAATGAATGATTTGCAAGCAGTGTATACTGTACATGTTCCGTACCTTCTCGCTGATGTGGTCAGCCGGAGATAGTCTGTTATTGATAATCACACCTAGGTCTTTCTCTCTTTCTGATGTATATAGGGTTTTATTTCCTAACTCATAATCCCAATCAGGTCTTTTTCCACTTTTACCAAACTTGATTACATGACACTTGTCCACATTGAATTCCATTTGCCATGTACTACTCCATTCATGAAGTTTATTTAATTCTTCTTGTAGCTCTTTACAAGAGTCTGTGTTAGTAATTCTCCTTTGTATTTTTGGATCATCTGCAAACATATTCAGATAGCTCTCATTTCCTTATATACACTAAAAACATGATTGGTGCCAGCACTGAACCCTGTGGTACTCCACTAGTCACTTCTTTCCATGATGAGTAGTTTCCTCTTAGTACTGTCCTCATTTCTCTTTTTATGAGAAAGTCTTGCATCCAACAAAACAGTTTGCCTCGAATTCCTCCTTGATGGTACAGTTTCCATAAAAGTCTTTGGTGTGGTACTGTGTCAAAAGCTTTCTTGAAATCTAAATAGATACTGTCCACCCATCCTTCCCTTTCCTGTATTGTGTTTGTTGCTCTGTCATAGTAGCTCAACAGATTAGTAACACATGATTTTCCTTTTCTGAAACCAAACTGTCTTTCTGTTATCATACTGTGTTCTTCTAGATGATTTACCCAAGCTTTTCTTATAAGTTTTTCTAATACCTTGCTTACAACACTGGTAAGTGATACTGGTCGGTAGTTGAGTGGATTTTGTCTATTTCCTTTCTTGAATAAGGGGGCAATATTTGCTTTTTTCCAAATATCTGGTAGTTTACCTTGACTCAAGGATTTTTTGAAAATTAAAAATAATGGTTTACATAACTCCTTTGCACATTCCCGTAATACCCAACATGAAATTTCATCAGGACCACTTGCTTTTCCTCAGTCTAATCTACTTAACTCCTCCTGTATTACTTTTTCTGCTATTTGTATATCTGGTAGTATGTGTGGACATGCGTGTTCCACATAGTCCCTCTCAAAAATTTTTTCTTCTGTAAAAACTAATTGGAAATTCTTATTTAGTGCTTCACAAATATCTTTCTCTTGTGTATAAGTGATTCCCTCGTCCGTAATGGATTGTATTATATCTTTTACTTTAGTTTTGCTTCTGATATAGCTGTAAAACAGCTTTGGTTGATCACTACTTTTATTTATTATATCCTCCTCAAACTGTTTTTGGGCTTCCCTCCTTATTCTTGTATAGTCGTTTCTTGCCTGTTTGTAATTATTGTACGCCCTTTCACTATTGTGTCTTCTGTATCTATTCCACAATAAATCTCTTCTTTCTTTTGATTTTTTACATTCTGTATTGAACCATTTCTGTATTTTCTTATCTGCTTCTTTGTGCTGTGGGATGTACTTCTGGACTCCTATTTCATAAAATTCACAAAATTTTTTATATACAGCATTTAAATCTTGTCCTCTAAGCTCATTTTCCCAATCAACTTCTAAGAAATACTTCTTTAGGTCTTGATAATTTCCCCTTTTATAGTTTAGGCTCTTTTTGTAACTATCATTGCTGTTTACTATGTCATATGCTATCCTGAAGTTATAGTTTAGTACTGCATGATCGCTTTTGCCGAGTGGAGGGTGATATATTAAGCTGTCAATATCATTTTCTTGCCTTGTAAATATTAGATCTAGCACTGAAGGTACATCAAGTCCTCTTTTTCTAGTGGTTTCCCTCACATGTTGCGTTAAGAAAAACTCTTGTACGAGATCCAGGAGCTTTTGGTCCCAACAGCTTTCTTGGCTATTTATATCTAGAGTATTCCAATTTATATTTGTATTGAAGTCCCCAGTTAGTATAATTCTTTCCGATTTCTCTTCCATTTTATGTAGCAATGATCTTACACTCTGAATTGTACTCTCTGCCAGGTCCTCATATTCGTCTCTTTCCAATGTGTTTGATCTGGGTGGCATGTACAAATTGGCTACAATTACTTTACCTTCAGATGTGTCGATCTCTACTGCAATCAGTTCTACTTGTGATGGTATATCTAGTTTTATTTCCTTGACTTTTAGATTTTTCTTAGTTAATATTATAATTCCTCCTCCTTTTTTCAAATATCTGTCTCTTCTCCATAAGTTTAGTATGTCATTTGATATCCTTGGTATTAATTTTGTTTCAGTTAGGCATATTATTTGTGGTTCATTTTCTCTGACATAATCATTCATCTCTAGTAATTTAGATACCATTCCATCCACATTTGAGTACATCAACTTTATCATCTTGTTTATATACTTGTCCTGACATGGTTCTACTACCTTCCTCCTTTTTCTTCCATCCTGTTTGTGTACCACTTTCGTACCTGCAATCCTATTACTTTGTAAAAAAAATTTCTTCTTGTCCTCTTCTGATCTTCCCTCATTTTTTGTTTTTGCTTCCTCCCTATTCTCTTTCAGTAATTCCATTTCCTCTTGTGTTAGGCATCTTTTTATCCATACATTTTTGAACTCTTCTTTTTCCTTAAGATTCTTTGCATTTTTTAGTATCTCTTCCACAGTGTTTACACTCTGGAAAGTCACCTTTAGAGGTCTTGTCTTGCTTTTCTCGTATTTCCCTAACCTTTTGTGTTCCTCTATGTCTTTACTACAGATTTCCTCTGATACTTCTTTCAGTAAGCTCATTACATTTGCCATCTCCTTTTTGTCTCTTGTGATCTTGTTTTTAACTTCATCCTCTTCTATACCAGTGATTACTATTGATTTGTTTATCTCTACTGAATTTCTGACTAACTTTGGATTGTTTTGGATTATTCTTTTCACCTCCTTTTTAATGCTTTTTTCCTCCACCCTTGTTTCTAAGTCTTTCTTTACTTTCACCATTTCTGCATACGTGGTTTCTACATCATTTTTGTAGCTTTGCACAGCTTCATTTACTTGTGTTATCTTCTCCTCAATATCACTGCTCTGGTCAATAAGACTTCTAACTTGCCTAATTGTCTCTGTGTCATTTTTGAACTCTTCCATAACACTCTCGTGATTGACTACTGTACTTGCCATTTCACTAATTTTCTTCCTAAGTGTACTCAATTCCACGGTTAGTTCACTGATGGTTGTGTCTTTCTTATTGGCCTCCCTTCCTAGTTTTTCTATTTCTTCCTTTTGCAAGTGCATCTGCTTCTTTATTTCATCAATTTCATTTTTGAAAGCCATTTCTAGTTTGTTTACACGTTCAAACAGTCTATTGTGGGTCTCTACTTCAACCAGTTCTTGGTAGATCATTTTGCTTTTTACCTTTATCCCTTTTCTTTTCCAAATTTGTTTTACTGAAGTATGTATCCATTTTGCAATACTTAAAGTGCAAAGCATATACTTACAATCTCCGTCTTGTTGTAAACAAACCTCAGAGATGACTCAGCGTATTCTTTCGTCTTAGTTCTATTTCCTGTTTTTACAAGTCTTGTTGAAACTTATTATTTTTTTTCCTTTTTATAATGAACAATCATTTAGTCTGACCTGGTACTGAGCTTGAGAGAGAGAGAGAGAGAGAGAGAGGGACCTTGTTCATTTATAAGTGTTCAGTATAATACAATCGTCCATCGTCCATTGCCTCATCACTGGGATCTCTACACCTCCGCAAACTGTCAGTCATCATCATCATCATCATTATCATCATCAGTCATCATAACATCACTATCAGTACATCACGAGCAACGTTCCAATTTTAATTTATTAGTGATGCGACTCTGGATCTTAGTGAAGTAGTTTTATAAGAATTTCGAAAAGATGACAAATAAATCATGACGGGAATGTAGGGCATAGTCTAATGGCCAAAAAAATAAATAAAAGCGGATTTGCATACACATACGCATTTTCTCCAATTTTTGTTTATAAAGTTTATGGTTGAGGAGTTGCCACATCTTGCTTGGTTCTCGAAATTTCTTAACTTTCCTTTAAATTCTCGGGAAGACTGCTACTGTGACGTCATTGGAGCCGAAATGAATAGTCACTGTTTACCGAATGACGCTGGGACTCCGATGTTGTTGATATTAGTGAAATGTTTGAATGCATGGGATTTGTGGAAGTGGTGTGTGTGTGTGTGTGTGTGTAATTCACCGGGTCGGTCAGGATCACTTGATGGTCGTGATGGTCAGCTTTTACCCTCCCGGAAGGGAGCTAAGAGCTCATATAGTCCGATCTAAGGGCAAGGCTGTGACCTTCACACACGGACACACCCGTCCCCTTGCTCAAGGGGGACAGTAACCACCCACTTCGTCAGTGAAACTTTTCGCAACCTGAGCGAGGCGCGAACTCCCGTCCACCAGTTGGCAAGCGGGAACGTTACCACTGCACCAGCGAGCGGTGTGTGTATGTGTGTGTGTTCTTACCTTACCTAATTGTTCTTACCTAATTGTATCTTTACAGGAATGAGTCAAGCTCGTATTGTCCCGTGTCTTAGACCATGTTTATCGTACATATCCTTAAATTTGTGAATTGTTTTGACACACACTATTTCATTCGGTAGTGCATTCCATTGATCAGTTGCTCTGTTTGGGAAACTGAATTTCCTTACGTCTTTATCACCTCTCTTCTTATGCAGTTTTTTGCAGTGTCCTCTTGCTGATGCTTCTCCATATGTTAAGTAATCATTTATGTCTATTTTCTCCTTTCCTGATATGCACTTATATAGCATTATCATGTCACCTCTCTTCCTTCTCTCCTGTAGTGTTGGTAGATTCAGTTTATTTAGTCTTTCTTCGTAGCTTAGGTCCCTTAAGCTTGGTATCCATCTTGTAGCGTCCCTTTGAACTTTTTCAATCTTGTCTATATGCTTTTTGAGATGAGGACTCCAGACTATTGATGCATATTCCAGGGTTGGTCTAATGAATGATGTTATTATCCTTCTTAGCATGTCTTCATTTATGTATGTGAATGCTATTCTCATATTTGCAAGCAGTGTATACATGTTCCGTACCTTCTCGCTGATGTGGTCAGCCGGAGATAGTCTGTTATTGATAATCACACCTAGGTCTTCCTCTCTTTCTGATGTGTATAGGGTTTTATTTCCTAACTTATAATCCCAATCAGGTCTTTTTCCACTTTTACCAAACTTGATTACATGACACTTGTCCACATTGAATTCCATTTGCCATGTACTACTCCATTCATGAAGTTTATTTAGTTCTTCTTGTAGCTCCCTACAAGAGTCTGTGCTAGTAATTCTCCTTTGTATTTTTGCATCATCTGCAAACATATTCAGATAGCTCTCATTTCCAGTGTTACTGTTTATATCATTTATGTACACTAGAAACATGATTGGTGCCAGCACCGAACCCTGTGGTACTCCACTAGTCACTTCTTTCCATGATGAGTAGTTTCCTCTTAGTACTGTCCTCATTTCTCTTTTTATGAGAAAGTCTTGCATCCAACAAAACAGTTTGCCTCGAATTCCTCCTTGATGGTACAGCTTCCATAAAAGTCTTTGGTGTGGTACTGTGTCAAAAGCTTTCTTGAAATCTAAGTAGATACTGTCCACCCATCCTTCCCTTTCCTGTATTGTGTTTGTTACTCTGTCATAATAGCTCAACAGATTAGTAACACATGATTTTCCTTTTCTGAAGCCAAACTGTCTTTCTGTTATCATACTGTGTTCTTCTAGATGATTTACCCAAGCTTTTCTTATAAGTTTTTCTAATACCTTGCTTACAACACTGGTCAGTGATACTGGTCGGTAGTTGAGAGGATTTTGTCTATTTCCTTTCTTGAATAAGGGGACTATATTTGCTTTTTTCCAAATATCAGGTAGTTTCCCTTGGCTCAAGGATTTCTTGAAAATTAAAAATAATGGTTTACTTAACTCCTTTGCACATTCTCGTAACACCCAACATGAAATTTCATCAGGACCACTTGCTTTTCCTCTGTCTAATCTACTTAACTCCTCCTGTATTACTTGTTCTGCTATTTGTATATCTGGTAGTATGTGTGGACCTGCGTGTTCCACATATTCCCTCTTATAATTTTTTTCTTCTGTAAAAACTAATTGGAAATTCTTATTTAGTGCTTCACAAATATCTTTCTCTTGTGTATAAGTGATTCCCTCGTCCGTAATGGATTGTATTATATCTTTTACTTTGGTTTTGCTTCTGATATAGCTGTAAAACAGCTTTGGTTGATCACTACTTTTATGTATTATATCCTCCTCAAACTGTTTTTGGGCTTCCCTCCTTATTCTTGTATAGTCGTTTCTTGCCTGTTTGTAATTATTATACGCCCTTTCACTATTGTGTCTTCTGTATCTATTCCACAACAAATCTCTTCTTTCTTTTGATTTTTTACATTCTGTATTGAACCATTTCTGTATTTTCTTATCTGCTTCTTTGTGCTGAGGGATGTACTTCTGGACTCCTATTTCATAAAATTCACAAAATTTTTTATATACGGCATTTAAATCTTGTCCTCTAAGCTCATTTTCCCAATCAACTTCTAAGAAATACTTCTTTAGGTCTTGATAATTTCCCTTTTTATAGTTTATGCTCTTTTTGTAACTGTCATTGCTGTTTACTATGTCATATGCTATCCTGAAGTTATAATTTAGTACTGCATGATCGCTTTTGCCGAGTGGAGGGTGATATATTAAACTGTCAATGTCATTTTCTTGCCTAGTAAATATTAGATCTAGCACTGAAGGTACATCAAGTCCTCTTTTTCTAGTGGTTTCCCTCACATGTTGCGTTAAGAAAAACTCTTGTACGAGATCCAGGAGCTTTTGGTCCCAACAGCTTTCTTGGCTATTTATATCTAGAGTATTCCAATTTATATTTGTATTGAAATCCCCAGTTAGTATAATTCTTTCCGATTTCTCTTCCATTTTATGTAGCAAGGATCTTATACTCTGAATTGTACTCTCTGCCAGGTCCTCATATTCGTCTCCTTCCCATGTGTTTGATCTGGGTGGCATATACAAATTGGCTACAATTACTTTACCTTCAGATGTGTCGATCTCTACTGCAATCAGTTCTACTTGTGATGGTATATCTAGGTTTATTTCCTTGACTTTTAGATTTTTCTTAGTTAATATTATAATTCCTCCTCCTTTTTTTAAGTTTCTGTCTCTTCTCCATATATTGTATTCCTCTAAGTTTAGTATGTCATTGGATATCCTTGGTGTTAATTTTGTCTCAGTTAGGCATATTATTTGTGGTTCATTTTCTCTGACATAATCATTCATCTCTAGTAATTTAGATACCATTCCATCCACATTTGAGTACATCAACTTTATCATCTTGTTTATATACTTGTCATGACATGGTTCTACTAACTTCCTCCTTTTTCTTCCATCCTGTTTGTGTACCACTTTCGTACCTGCAATCCTATTACTTTGTAAAAAAAAATTTCTTCTTGTCCTCTTCTGATCTTCCCTCATTTTTTGTTTTTGCTTCCTCCCTTTTCTCTTTCAGTAATTCCAGTTCCTCTTGTGTTAGGCATCTTGTGTGTGTGTGTATTTACCTATTTGTATTTACCTATTTGTAGTATACAGGAATTGAGCAATGCTCGTGTTGTCCTGTCTCCATATCCACATTTATCAAGTCTACCTTTACACACATGAATGTTTTTCTCATGCACCACCTCTTTGTCTAAGTCGTTTCAAATATTTAAGAATATACCTAATTGTGATATACACGGAATGTACTATGCTCGTGGGTTTCCGTCGCTGTTTCCCAATAAGTCGAATTTAACTTTAAACTCGTTTAAGTTTTTAGACTGGACGATCTCTTTGTCCAGGCTATTCCATAAGTCTATACTTCTGTAAGGAAAGCTATATTTCTTGATATCCTTCAAGCAGCTTGACTTTTTCAATTTCTTTCCATGTCCTCTTGTTGCTCTCTTATCCCATACAAACAGATCTTCTTTGTCAATTTTATCTACTCCCACCATGGTCCTGAACACCGCAATCATGTCTCCCCTCTTTCTCCTTTCCTCTAACGAAGGCAAATCCAGTTTTTCCAGCCTCTCTCTGTATGACAGGTCTGTCAGACTGGGGACCATCTTGGTTGCTGTTCTTTGTATTCTCTCAATCTTGTTTATATCTTTCTTTTTGTGTGGGGACCACACTACCGCTGCATATTCTAACCTGGGGCGGATCATGGCCACTATCAATTTTTTCATCATTTCCTCATCCATATAATGAAATGCTACTCTTATGTTAGTCAAGAGCTTATAAGTCTCTCCAGCTATCTTGTTAATGTGCTTTTCTGGTGACAAACTATCTTGGACCAGCACTCCCAAATCTTTCTCTTCTCTCCTTTTTGTGATTAATTCATTACCCAAAAAATAATTCAGTGATGGTCTCCTGGTACTTTTACCCATTTCCAATATTTTACATTTCTTTACATTAAATTTCATTTCCCACGTCCGGCTCCAATTGTGTATCCTATCCAAATCCTCCTGCAGTATTTTACAATCCTCCTCAACCTCTATCTTCCTCAAGATCTTTACATCATCAGCAAACAGACTCGCATAACTGTTCACTTCATCTACCATATCATTTACGTAAATCAGGAACATTACTGGCGCCAACACTGAGCCTTGAGGGACTCCACTTGTTACTTCCCTCCATCCAGACATCTTTTCCTTTATTACTGTCCTCATTTGTCTGTGTGTGTGTGTGTGTGTGTGTGTGTGTGTGTGTGTGTGTGTGTGTGTGTGTGTGTGTGTAAAAATAATGTCCTTAAAATATCGACTGCTCCAGAAAACATGGGAGATTGGAAGAATGAGAGGGGGGAAGAGAGGAGGGGTTGAACTGGAGGCGGGAGGAGAGAGGGGAGGGAAGAGGGATGGGGTTGTTGAGGGGAGGGAGGAGGGAAGGGGTTATGGAGAGGAGGGAGGAAGAAGGAAGGAGTGATCGAGGGGGATGGAGGAGGAATTGGGGAGGGAGGAGGGATTGGGGAGGGAGGGGGGAGGGGGAGGGAGGAAACGTGCTTTTCAGGGAGGATTGGAGGGAAGGAGAGATACAAGAGGTGGAAGGACAAAGAGGGGAAAAAGAGGAAAATAAATTGAGGAAAAGGAAAAAAGGAGAGAGGCAGGGGATGGAGAAAAGGAGGGGAGGAAGAAGAGGTGTGAAGGGAGGGAGGAGGTGGGGGAGAGAGAACTGGTGGGGGAGGGAGAGAGGGAACAAGTGGAGGGAAAGAATTTGGGGAGAGCCGGCTTTTGGTCATTCTGGCTTGAAAGGTGACTGGTGAAGGACGTCTAAGATTTTGGTAAGATATTTCTCCTTTTCCCATTAATTTTCTTTTACGATAATTATTTTAGTTTGTCCTGTAAACACTTGTATCTTTAAAGCTTACTCAGATAATTTACATCGTAATAGCGGACAATCGACGAGCAACAGAGCTGTGTGTGGTCTGTGTGGAGTTTGGGTGGTTGTGTGTGCTTACTTAACAGGAATGAGTCAAGCTCGTACTGTCCCGTGTATTAAATCACTGTTTCATACATATCCTTAAATTTATGAATTGTTTTGGGACACACTATCTCATTCGGTAGTGCATTTCCTTACGTCTGTGGGTGTGGGTGTGGGTGGCTGAGTGGGTGGGTCCGTGCTTTTTTTGGAAGGTTTAGACATATTAATTTTCACAAATTCTTAAATCATATGGTACAGCAAGCCTCGTTCAACAGTCATTCCCAGTCCATTGTCAGTTTGTCCAGGTGAAGTCAGACAGAGGTGATAATTTTGGTTAGTAACCAGGGAGACATTCGTAACTTATGACCAAGACTCTTCGTACAGATCCCCAACCCCTTTTCAGTTCGATGAGGGCAAAGTGTAGTCAGACTGGGAGGGTAATTTTGACTACAGGTCTTTCGCAATAACTTGGCCCAGATTTTCACTTTCATAAATTATTTCACGTAGCTCATTGGCAGAAAGACAGTGGTATGGCTCTACATTCTTCTCATAGCACATGACTAATATCATATTCTAGTATTAATCAGGTATTACAACTTCACATTCAAGATAGAGATGGCAATTTCAGGTCGTTAAAGTAAAAGCAGTTTGTTAACCAAGGACTCATATCTAACTCATAACTACGGATCATCAAAGTCCATGCAACCACATCTTCGTATTTTTTTGAGGGAGTGACCCATTGTCAGGAAAACCGGTTATAGGATTATCTAAAAGCGACAACTCCTCATTCTGAATACTTAGCTGTAACAAAAAGCTCATGATGCTATGCCTTTCACTTTAGCACAGTCTAAAATGTCTCTGCGCCTTGAATTTTGAGTTTTAACAGTAGATGAACACTAGAATACGGTCACCAAGTGCTGTGGCAGTGATATAGCTAGCTGTAGCATTACCTTGTTCTGCCACTGAACTGTGTGAAATGGACTTCATTAGGCAAAATATAGGGCAAGTAGAAGATAGTAGTAGTAGTAGTGATATCTACTGTATAACTGTCCACTGAATGTTAGTAATGTGTACTATATTTCTACAATCATTGCAGTGGTGTTCCTGTGGTGGCCTCGGGTTCGTGTTCCAGGGAAAGGGCAGCCCGATTCTGGTTCAAGAGGGGCGATGGGAGCCTCCCTGGAGAAATAAAGTTGCGAGGGACACTGCAGGAGAGTGGCAGAGTCTGTTAAGTACAGTAGTGTAGTGCATTTTTTACCGGATAACTCCCCTTAGTACTTTCAAAGGTTAGTCAGGTAATTATGGAAGGTTGAATTGATCAAGAACTCATTCCTACATTATAACCAACGATGAGATGGAGGGATGGAGTGTAGAGAGAGATGGGAGAGGGCGGTGAGAATTGGAGGGAGGGCAGCCAAGTGACAGAGGACAGGGTAATGTGGAGGCAATATGTTTGTTGCCACCCCTGAATAGATTTTCAGAATATACAGTTGACTATGGAGTAAATATTAGAAACCTGTTAGTGAAACCTTGAGAGCTAACAGATTGATCCAGTGTGGGTGAAGGCAGAGGTAAAGTATGATATCTACGTAGTGCAGTCATAGTATACTTTGGTCCATTTCACTGGGCATATGAAAAGGATGGAGGATGATAACTGGGTGCAGAGGGTGAGAGGTGTGAACGTTGAGGGTAGAGTTGAGAGGAAGAGTAGATTGAGATGGTATGGGCATGTGGAGAGAATGGAGGATGACAACTGGGTGCAGAGAATGAGGTGTTAACATTGAGGATAGAGTTGAGCGGAGGGGTAGATTGAGGTGGTTTTGGAAGGATCAGACTGGAAAGTATTGGTGTGATGAGGGGGGATAGATTGAGATGGTTTGAGAATGTGGAGAGGATGAAGAATATGTACTGGATGCAGAGGGCGAGAGTTGTGAACATTGAGGGTAGAGTTATGAGAGGAAAACTGAAGAAGATCAGGGTTGAAGTCAGTGTAACCTCTAGGATAAAGTACTGAATAGAGAAGCTGCTAGATCAAGGAGCATGGAGAACTGTCATTAGGTGAGCAAGGCCGATATGTGCTAAACATCTTGGAGCCATTATAAATGAATGAAGAATGTTTCTGATCCCGTAGATGGGTAAAGAGGCTCAGATCAATTTAAGTGCTTCCTCTGTTGTGTTTTTCTCTATCCTTGCTTGCTGCACCCTGCCTCACCTCGTTATTAGGTGGAAAAGAATGGGATGAAGGAAAATTGTGTTCCTAGGTAGTTCACTCTTTGCCTTAGCTTAACTTGAATAGGGTAGTAGCATTGTACTGTATAGGAAGGGGTGCATTGGTTACCAGGCAGATTTTGGTGTGAATATTTAGTGTGAAAAACTTACTAGAGCCCTTAACTCAGTTGTGGGTTCATGCTTATCTGCACGTGAATCTGGGAGACTTCAGGTTGAAATTATCCTACTGCAGTCCACCATCCTCCTTTTGAGGGATAGGTACAGAATATTAACTGATAGGCACCTTGAGGTGGATGGGTTAGATACAGCCCTCAGTTATGTCCTTCAGCATAAGATTTAACTAGTGTTGAGGTAGCACTGTCCTTGTAGTGAAAGGGTTAATGAGTTCTAAAGCCTATTTGTACTTTAGGGCAGTTGGAGGGGAGGGGCAACTTGATAGCAGTGGAGGCCACCCCTGCTGGGATGGTGTCTGGTGGTAGAAACCACCACCGCCGCCGCCGCCGCCACCACCGCCACCACCCTTGATATGGGGGAGCAATTTGACTGGCTACTAAAAAGGTGGGTACACTTAAATGTGTTCTGACAACTTAATTACTTAGATGCCAGTCTGTTGCAGTAACCACTGATGGACCTAATGGAGTTTACCATACATCAATTTGAGTTTTCTTTGTCTTGCCATGGTTTGCCAGTTGGTTGCAAAGATTTCCTCAATTGGTGTTAGTCAAAATGCACTAAAACCTGTGCTTAAATAGCTGGTGAAGTTAAAGTTGCAAGAATCTTAAAGAATGTTAAAAATTCACCTTTTCTAAGTGGAATTATTTGTAGTAGGTGTGTAGCAGTAAAAATAACAATGTTAACATTAATGTACCTGGAAATGATCATTGTCACTCCTTGTGCCTTTTCATTATTAACTTTTCTTTATACCTTTAATAAGCTTTGGAGACTTGGAACAGTAGGTTAGATGTAGCCAGTATTACTCCATCGCTAAAGAAGATATCCCCTACGCCGGATAAAACCACTGGGTGTTGGCAGGAATGAATTAAAACAAGTGACAGGAAGCTCCCTAACACCTCTTCCATAGCTATTTATTCTAGGGAGAGCAGTGTTGTGATGGTAAAGCCTTGTCATTTATGCAGATTTATGCTTTTCCAAGTTCCATTGGTACTTTTAACATTATTTCCAGATTATATTCATCATACATTTTGGCCTGGAATGTATAGCCTTCATGGACCCCTAACACTTTTCCGTAAGTGCTTTATTATGCTCGTTATACCTTCACCCTCCTATTCTTTCAGACATAAGAACCATAGGTCCTTCCTGAGTTGTAAATAGCCTGGTGGTTGTACGAATAAAACCAAAAGTAAATCACTAAGGAAGGGGTATTAGGGGAACTCAATAATAAGAGCCCATTGGAGCCATAGGTCCCTTCTGAGTTGTAAAATGGCCAGGTAGTAGCAAGAATGAAAAAAAAATCGCTTAGAAAGAGGTGCTAGGGGAGCTAAGGGATTATAAGTATTCCTTAGTGTTAATTCATGCGACTGTTTTTCCTTCTGCCTCTGTTTCTCCTACTGCCTGTGACTGTTTTTCCTTCAGCCTATTACTTTCTCCTTCTGCCAATGAGTCTTTTAAATGCAGTGCCCAGGCATCCATCAGTGAATGACTCGACTTTCAGTTTTTGCTTGGAAATAATATATATATGTATATATATATATATATATATATATATATATATATATATATATATATATATATATATATATTTTAAACTGTTATAGCTTTCTCATGTAATCCAAACTTTATAATACACGTACTGTCCTTAGGATTACTTCAGTAGATGTAGGTAGGTAGGTAGGTAGATTGAGACAGCACACAGGGAGTATGGTGGATTATCCTTTGGTGTATGAGCATTTACAGTTTTTCTTTCTATAGCCAGACATCATAATCTCATAAGGTGTTGCCATTTGTCTGAGTTGTTTTATGGGGAGGGACACTAACCCACTTGTTGACATGCTGGGGGCACGCATGGGTTGCTTATATGGTTACCACCCAGTATCGCAAATGGTATTCTGGCACACAGGAAACCATTAGGCTTGTCACTCAGTGTAAAGCCACCTGAAAAGGAAAGAAGAGTACTAAACCATGACAGAAAAGATGGGAAAATTTTGTAGAAAAGATGGCAGACAGAAAAAGAATGATAAAGGTCAAGGAAAAAGTAGGTAGCACTACATCAAGTGAGTGGATGATGGTGCCTTCCTTAAAAATTTGGCCATCATCATTGTCTTTGTGGTCATTGTTGTTTAGTGGGTTCAGGTGCCTCCATTGGCTGATGTTTGGAGTTTAGGTGGGAGTGTTTGTTACTGTCTTATGTACTGTAGATGCCTGGTGGTGTAGTGGGTTAAGGTGGTCCAGCTAGATGTGCTTTGGAATATTAGGTCTTTTCACCTGTGGTGAAGCAGACAGGTTGTGGTACACCCAGGGATTTTTTTTTCCAAGGAAAGCTTAAATATCAGCTCTTCGAGAGCTCGCAGCAATTTTTTTATGACATACAAAGTTGCTCAGCTTGAAATTTTGTTGATTTAACATGTAGACTGTTGCATCAGCTGACACATCAGGCAACTATTAGGCAATTTTCAATTTTGGCTGTAAGGAGGCATTGTAGTGACATATAAAGTTGCTCAGCATGAAGTTCCGAGTTGATTTGACATGTCAACTATTATTTGAATGAGAGTTAACAATTTTGGCCATAAGGAGGCATTTTAATAAATTTCACATTCTGAGTTTCATATAGAAACTTTTTAAAACTGGCTGCATTAGTTTGCCTCAGATCTGTGAAGATGGTCACTGGTTGTTTAGGTATGGAATTTAAACGTGAGCTTGTTTAGATGATCCAGTTTGGATGTGTTTGAATGTTAGGTGTGTTAGTGTGTTTAGATTAGGTTAGTGTGTAGATTCCTGGTGGTTTAGTGGGTTTGAAGTACCTGGTGATCTAGAGGGTTTTGGTGCCTGGTGGTCCTGTGGGTTGAGGTGCTTGGTGCTTTAGCAACCACAGCTTACTATTTGTTTTGGGGAGTGGTTCAGTTCCATTAGACGAAAACAAACCAGCTAATGTGTGTCTATATTTGCAGGAAGCAAGATGACTTCTAACAATATTTGTGAAGAGATCAAGACAGCAAGACCAAGCCAGCTGTGTAAAGGAAAATGCATTACATTCCAAGAAGATTGGTAATGTATTAAAACTGCATCTCTCTTTTTGCCTTAACTTGGCCCCAAAATACCATGCTAGTCAGGAAGAAGTGCTGTGGGAACGATTTAAATCTGACTCAAAATTGCCATCTTTGAATCATAAGTGTTTGGCTATACTGTATTAGATTAAAATTAGTGATGTTAGTCATGAAGTGTTGTGGGAAGGATGTAGAGCCAGTGCTGTTTTTGGTTTTGCTACTGAACTAAGTGAAATAAGCTGTTTAAAGAATAAATCTTGGCCAAGTTAAAGTGAAAGAACTGTAGTTGTGTGTACAGAAAGTCCTCGTTTATGCTAGTCATGAAGAAGCGCTGTTGTGTTCATTTACCTTTTTTTTTTTTTTTTTTTTTTTTTTTTTTTTTTTCCCCAGGCATATAAGCCTGTCATTGTGCTGAATTATTTTGTGCCAAACCTTGTGTTAACATAACATGGTGGTCTGCAGGCTGGATCTGCCCTTCATCTGTAGTCCACCATTATCCTTTAGGAAGATAGGGAGGGAACTGAGGGATGTGTTGTTTGGCAGCAGTCTCTAATTCTCTTAGATTATTCTCTTAGATTATTTGCATCACTGTCCAACCACTGTGCAATCTGTGTTTGAGTAGATATAAACCACCATCATCTGCCAGTTGTTTCACACACACACACAATGTTTATTGGATTGCTGTTTTAGATTTCAGCATTTATGAAAGTTTATGATAATAGTGGAAAAGTTTACATTATCATAAAATACATCATAAATAAACTAAAACATTGTGAGTGAGCAGTATTTGTAGAAAAGTGTAGCATCACACCACATTGGTTGGGCTGTAATATAAGCAATCAGCTGATCACCCGCTACACAACGCAAGGCAGTGGACTATATCTGTATAACCAGATGCCATAATCCCATAAGGGGTGGCTGTTTGGCTTTGAGTTGGTTGTTTTATGGGAAGGGGCACTACCCCTCTGCCAACCCACTTGGTGACATGTAGGGAACATATATGGGTTGGTTATATGGTTACCACCCAGCATTGTAAATGGTTTTCTGGCTAACAGGAAACCATTAGGCTTGTCACTAAATGTAAAGCCACCTGAAGAGGCAAGAAAAATAATAAAAAGTGACAGGAAAGAAGTGAGAAAGTGGAAGAGAGGAGGACACACACAGAAAAAGAATGATAAAGGTGAAGGAAGAAGTAGGCAGCACTACATCAACTGAGTGGATGATTGCTGAATGATGTAAATATTAATGTACAATACAAGTTTTACACAAACAAATGAATGGAAAAATATTGTCCCTTACAACTTACTGGTAGATGTTAATTATGGATACTACTGTAAAGTGTTTGAGAACAAGGGAACATACACAAGATGAGGAAAGAGAAAATTGGAAGAAAAATACTTAATAGTTTGTAATGTGTTGTACTGGTAATTGCCTTGAGTCAACACAGATGAGATTAATGGTAGTATTAATATTGGAAAATAGGATGCCTGAAGCCAGCTAGTTAGCCCATACTACATTGCTTGTATCAAAAGCATGTCTAAATTATGAGAATTAAGACAAGGATAGCCACAGAAATGCTTTATATGAAGTTGAATTTTTTCAATTTTTTCAAAAGTTCAAGTAGTTTGGATGCAAGCACTTTGAATTTTAGAGGTTGCACTGTATATAAAGTGAGATGATAATCACAATCACCTGCCACTTAAGGGACTAATAACCAAGGAGACTCATGAAAGCAGTCTCCTGTACCTGTAAAGTTTATTGCAATACCACATTGATATTACTAGTAACTCTAACCAAGGAGACTGTGCCACCGCATGAAGGCAACCTGCTCCATATGCCTATTAAATGTCATTGTTATAGCATGTTTTTCAATCTGACAGATCCCTATTCCCTTTTGTCTCAGCTGATGTCAGTGTGTTGTCAGGCTGGAGGGTTGATAGGACTAGTAACCAAAGGTGATTGTATGTAGGGTTAGTAGCAGTAGTGTACTGTCAAAACAAAGTGTGTGTGGCCATGTTTGGTTTGCCACAAGCGTGTGGAAACTACCGTAACTGCATCTTGTTCAGTGTTTGATAAGTGGGTGCATAAGAGATGTAGTGGTATTAGAGGTAGGCTGTGAAAAATGCTGATTTGGTGTTTGTAGTGTGTGGGGAGAGCATATGGAGATTCGGGCATGAAAGGATTGATCTTGTTGGTGAGTCTCCTGGGTGTGTTAAGGATTTTTTTTTTAATTATGGGGACATGTTATGTGCTGGAGGTGTGGCAGGAGTTGGCTTAGTGGCTAGGGTAAGGAGTGGTTGGAGGAGGTTCAGGGAGCTGTTGCCTCTCCTGACACCAAGAGGGCAAAGTGCTAAGGGATCTTTTTGTATGTGGCATGTGTTAGAAGTGTAATGCTGTATGGTGGTGGCACCTGCGTAGTGAAGAAAGAGGATGTTGGTAGGCTCAAATGTCTATCTATCTATCTATCTATAGCCCGACGCCCTAATCCCGCAAAGGGTGGCCGCAGACAAAACGCCTCCAAGTCACTCTGTCACCCACCATTTGACTCCCCTCCCCCCAACTCACCCCCCCCTCAACTCACCCCCCCCTCCCTCATATACCTCTCAACTCCATCCCTCCACCTCATCCTCGGTCTACCCCTCCCTCTCCCTCCCTCCACCTCACCCACATACACCCTCTTAGTCAGTCTTTCACTCTCCATCCTCTCCACATGTCCAAACCACCTCAGTGTATTTCTCCTAATCTTTTCAACCACATCCACATCTACCCCACAACGTTCCTTCGCTTCTTCATTCGTCAACCTGTCCCTCCATGTCACTCCACATGCTCCTCTCAAGTAACTCATTTCCACTGCTCTCACTCTTGACTTGTTCCCTTCTTGCAAGGTCCACGCCTAGCTTCCATACGTCAGGGTAGGGATCACAATACCATCATGCAGAGACTTCTTAACTTCCATACTCACCTCCCTATTTCTCATCACTGCTTTCAGTGTGCTCAAATGTACAAGAATGAATGATTAGATTTGAATGACAGGCCTTGGGAGAGGTATTAGGATTGCTGTTGAGTTGAGAAGGATGGGACTTGAATGTATTAGTTTAGTGATGAGGAAGTGTAGAGAGATGGTTTGGGCATATGGAGAGGATGGAGGGTGAGAGGTGCGATTGTTTAGGGTAGAGTTGTGAGAGGTGGACTAAAGAAAGACCTGGGATGAAGTCATGGAGTGAGACCTCAGGGATAAGGGACTGAACAGAGACTGCGAGAGATCATGTAGCATGAAGAGTTGTCCTTAGGTGACCAAGGTCAACACATGCAAGCACTTTGGAACCTTCGAAAGCAATGCGAAACCATAAGTAACCAGAGAGACTAAATTCATACCTCATAACTGAGGATCATCAAACAATGCAATCCCACTCCTCCCCCTCCCCCCCTTTTTTTTTTTCCAGTTCTTTCAGTTGAAAAGTGTTCCCGTAAAGCTTAGTCAGGGTACAAAAATTTCCATTACCAGTTATATGGAAGGAATACTGATAGTTTAGGCCATACCTGTGGCTAAACGAGGACATTTGTATATGCACTACCTGTATTTGTGGATGTGGGAACATCTCTTGGTGAGTCAGTCAGACCATTTGATTTCTCAGCAGTTCTTGACTCTTGTAGTAGATTTTAGTATATTGCAGCCCACATGATCCCACATCCATTATTTATATATTTATGTGATGACCATAAAATATTTTCTTTATTCCAATAAATTATTGTTTTTTAAATTTTTTTTAATAATCTATCTAGTGGAGTACACAATTTCGTACCTTTAAGACTTTTGTGATATGAAAAAGACCTTGATTTTGACAAGGCAGTTGTAGAATTACCAATACTTTGGAGGTACAGTAGTAACATTAATCGTGCTTTTAAAAATCTTGTCAGTTTTGCCAATAAGTGAAGTATTGTTGCAACTCTTAATCAAAATACTAAACACACAAATGAAGAACTACAGCTATTAAAAAAAAAAAAAAAAAAATGCTGACAAAAAATCTTTTGAAACTTGACATTTTGCTTTAGTGGCACATAGCAATGCAGTGTGCCAGTTTTTATTCCATCTGACTACAGCTGTTGCATGTTTATCCCATTTCTATTGCTACATCAGTGGTCACTGCCCCTCTGAAACATCTGCTTGCATCCCTCCACCACTATGCACTTGTCTAGCAGCAAACTCGTCCTTTTTCTGTCCAACTGTCTAATGCAGGAGTTAACCATTACTGTACTCCCATTCCTTGATGTATGCAATAGGTCAATTCAGGAACTGTCTTCTTCACTTCCTACTGCCTATGACCCTATAGTCTTTTAATTGTGTCAAGGAAATCTCAAAATTAATGGATCTTTAATCTGGCACAAACATTTTGTTTTTTGTTGGAGGGAACAATCTTTCAGGCTTTCTAGCATTTGGTTCCTTCTTCCTTCCACAAAATGTTTAAGTTGTTGTGCAAACAACGTTGCCTAAAAATTATCTGCTGTAGTGTTCAGCTGTGATGTTGGACTTAATCAAAGACAAGTTTCCTGGGTATGAAACGGCTGGGTAGGCCAAGAACAGAGTACTGATTGTATATACTTTATTAGTTGCCTCCTTGCACCAGACCATGAGTAATAAACTGAAACTTCAGCTTGTCTGTTAAGATGCGTATCTGTTTATTGTATGACCAAGAATATAATAATGGGTGTAAACTGTAGGAGGCTGTTCATAAGAGCAAAAGGTAATTTTTTTTTTTTTTTTTTTTTTTTTTTTTTTAGAGAGAGAGAGAGAGAACAGTCTTAAAGGAGAGAAATGTTATTTCATAACTTGTGGCCTTATTTATTATCACCGGAGTGATGTTTTTATTTTTATTTTTAAAGGAAGATGTTTTGGTAGATATACATGTTACGCCTGCAGTCCAGATCTTAGTGTCGTCAGAAATAAGTCATTCTGTTGTCTTTCACTCCAAAAATTAGAAATGGGAGATCAAGGATATGGAAGTAATAGAGTGGAGATGATGGAGAGAAATAACTAGGAGTGTGTGTGTGTGTGAGTGAGGTGCAAGGGGAGACTGGGGAAGAGATGGAGGGATGTAGTAGAGGTATAGGAGAGAGTATGGTATAAGTTTGGGGGTATGGAGAGTGAGGGACTAACTAGGAGTGTGTAAGTGAAGTGGTGAGGAAAGAGGCAGGGGGAGGCTGAGGGATGGAGTGGAGAAATATATATGAGGGGGGTGTAACTTGAGGGAATGGAGTAGGAGACTAAGAGTTTGTGAATGAGGTGGAGGTGGGGAGGAAACCAAGGATGAGATGGAGGGATGTAGTGGGGAGGTATATGAGAAAGGGGGGTGTAAGTTGGAGGGAGGGGAGCAAAATGGCAAGGGACAGGGAGGCAATTTATACCCCTACAGGATTAGTGAATCTGGCTATAGGTAGAGATAGGTAGTTTGTCCACCACACCTTAACATTTTTGGTTATAGTAATAAGGCCTTGAGTTACATATTTTTAAAGATTTGTTTGCTAAGATTATACTGTACTCAGAACACTTAACTTGGCCTTAAGTTTAAACCTGTCCAGGCTGAATTATGAGCTGTAATAGTCTTAAAACATGGTGCTAGTCACAAACATTGTGAAAAGGATTTTGAGTCATAGCATTGTCTTTCTATGCCCCAAGTTGTGACAGCTGGAAAAGAATGAAAAATTGGGCCAAGTTACAGTGAAGAGTATAAAATTGTAAGGTTCAGTGCAATGTGCCTTTGTTGATGGATATGTAACATGCATCACAACCAGTGCATGTTAGTACCTTTGAACCCCTTCAGTACTGTGATGTCTTTTCCCAGTTTATTGTTGCTGCTGCCACACTATTTTATTCAGTTTAGGAAGGAATTCTAGCCCCATCCCTGCCCTCCCATATCTGCTCTACCCCTCCAGTATGAAGTCACCCCCTTGCTATACCCAGCCATGCCCTCCCACAGCAGTCCATGTCAACCCCTTAAGCTGAGTAAAATCGTGTGGTGTCAGCAAACCTAGAATGTCCTTGTACTGAAGAGGTTAATTGTCCCTACTCGGTCCTTTGGTATGCCATTTTGATGGGTGATTTTTGTGTATAAAAGTATTTTGTGTTGATCTTTAACATGCATTAATGCAAACACAAGGTGCACAATGTGTTTAGCAATGAATGCATGTTAACAAAGCCCTTCTTATCCTTTGTTGACTGCCATGTTTCTTTGTATAGCTCTGCTTGGCATACGAGACATGGCACACACAAAGTGATGAGCAGGGCACGCTTTTGGAAGCATCTAAGGGAAGGGCGCCGAGTCTATCTCGATAAATGGGCCAAGAAAATAAGGACTGGCAACCCTCACACCTTGGGGTTACCAGTCCATATTTCTCTGGCCCATTTATCGAGATTGGTTTTATTTCCACAAGAGTGGTGGAGGTCAAAAAATAAACAATGTATTATTACAATGTCTTTACTCTATACCTTTTCTTTACATATATTCATATATATATAGTAAAATGTGGACTTTGAAAAAATATCGAAGAGAATAATACCAAGACATATATGAATGGTACGAAGGACACATCACTTTGTACTATTCATATGTCTTGGTATTATTCACTTTGATATATTTTCAATGTCCACATTTGTACACACTATGAAGGAGAAAGCACTTTGTACTATATGTATATATACAGAGAAGAAAAAAATTTTGACTTAGAGAAGATACCTCAGAACATAGCAAAAATGTGCACTGGAACTTTTTTAACTTAGAAAAATACTAAAATAAAACATGACACTGGTAAAATATCGCCTTCAATAAACATGAAGCAGGACTTATGAACATGCAAGAGCAGAGTATAAACATATATACAGAACAACTAAAAATGTGCACTGGAACTTTTTTAACTTAGAAAAATACTAAAATAAAACATGACACTGGTAAAATATCGGCTTCAATAAACATGAAGCAGGACTTGTGAACATGCAAGAGCAGAGTATAAACATATATACAGAACAACTATAGATGCAAAGCAACAGAAATACTGTACAATGAAATAAAAAAAACATAAGGAGCAAGGCAAGGGAGGGAAGACAAGAGTAGGTCAGGGGGACAGCACTGCAGATAAAAGGTGAGTATGGCAGAGGGATGGCAGGGCAAGTATAGCAGGACAGGTCACAAGGAAAGAATAACCGAACACGGCAGAGGGATGGCAGGGCAAGTATAGCAGGACAGGTCACAAGGAAAGAATAACCGAACACAGCAGAGCTGGCGAGGCAGGACAGAGCAAGGCAAGAATAGCAGGGCAAAATAAGTGTGCAAGGGAGTGTGTAACTGGACACAACAAGGGTGCAGGACATGGCAGGGCATAGCAAGGGTGCAGGGGAAGTATGAGATGGCATGACAGGCTTGGCAGGACAGTGATGGAAGGCGAGGGGAGGGGAGGACAATGCAAGGGTGCAGGCATGTAAGAGATGGCAGGACAGTTATAGGATGACAGGACAAGTAAGGGATGACACAACAGGTAAGGGCTGGCAGGGCAGGGATGGCAGGAACAGCAGGGCATAGCAAGGGTGTAGGAGAGAATATGGCTGTATTGCAAGGATGTAGGGGAGAATATGGCTGTATTGCAAGGGTGTAGGGGAGAATATGGCTGTATTGCAAGGGTGTAGGGGAGAATATGGCCGTATTGTAAGGATGTAGGGGAGAATATGGCCGTATTGCAAGGATGTAGGGGAGAATATGGCTGTATTGCAAGGGTGCAGGGGAGGGAAGCACAGTGCAACGGTGCAGGGCAGCTAAGTGATGGCAGGAACAGCAGAGGACACCTGGCAGAGCACAGCAAGGGTGGGTTGCAGGGTGGCGGTGGTAGGGTGGGTTGCAGGGTGGCGGTGGTAGGGTGGGTTGCAGGGTGGCGGTGGTAGGGTGGGTTGCAGGGTGGTGGTGGTTGAGAGGTTGGATGGATGGTAAGGTGAGGAGGAGAAGAAGAGGAAGCAGATGGAGGGAGGGAGCCTAATACAATACTTAACTATATGAAATACAAAATTACACAGAGAATAAACACTCTAATCTGTTTTCTTTTGTAGTACAGCTAATGCCAACAAGGGGTATCAATAGTTTCAGCTTCAGGAACTGCTTGTTAGTCAAATAATAACAATAATAATGTACAGGCAATCCCCCATCAGTAATTCCCCATTTAAGAGTCTTCACTAAGCACAGTTTCTCTCTTAATCTGTCAATAAAAAATACAAACATTTTTCACATAATATGCTTCTTAATATCAATGATGTGCTGTGAAAGGTCAAGATTAATTCATCAAAAAATATGGTTAATTTAAATTTAACACAAATATATAATTGGATACTTAGCTGCTGTCGTAAATGCTTGAGAAAAAGTTCCTCTTGCTGGGACCTAACCTTAACTTCAAGCAACATTCACCTACCAGCAATTTATGGGAATATACTGTATATCAATTATTAAATGAGGAATTACTTTTTGCTGGCATTATACACAAGCAAAACTCACAAGTTACACATATTCAGTTTGTAATAGTGTGGAAAATGTGCCATTACATCTCAGATGAATGTGTTTTAAATATATTTCAATCCTATGCATATATTTATACTGAGGTGCTGAGATAACCTTGTAATTAAGAGTGCATGGTGGGCCTGTAGAAGCGGCTCAGTATTTTCGTATCATTAATATATCATTTGTAAAGGTTCCAACATGTTTGCGATGGCCTTGGTCATCTAATGGCTGCTTGATCTCTGGAAGATTCCCTACTCAGTTCCTTATCCCTGAGTTCAGACACTATGACCTCATTTCAGATCTTTTTCAGCCTGCCTCTCGCAACCATACACCAGACATTCACACTTCTCACCTTCCGCACTCAACTGTTACAAAAATGTGGTGCTGGGGAGACACCTTCATGTGGTGGCACTGATATAACCAGGCCATGTCCAGTAAAAAAGGGCAGATGCTCACTCATTGATCATTTAAGCCCCTGGAATCCTGACTACCTCATATTTTTCTCTACATAAGCACTTTGTAATTATAAACTCCAAGACTTTCCCATTCAGCATCAACACCAATACAATACCTACACTTCCCTCTTCTTCCTATACTTAACACTACTCTTCCCTCTTCCTCCTCTTCCCAGCACTACACTTCCCTCTTCTTCCTATATCCACCACAACACTTCCCTCTTCTTCCTATACCCAACACTACACTTCCCTCTTCTTCCTGTACCCAACACATTGCTTTCCTCTTCTTCCTAAACCCAGCACTACACTTCCCTCTTCTTCCTCTACCTAACACCTCACACAATATTTTTTTCCCCCCTACCTAAACGACCTCCACCCTAAAGGGACTGTGTTCTGAAAAGCATATTTTTTTCATGCCGCTGAGTGGCTAAAACAAATATCTGTGCATACTACATGAGGAACATTTTTTTTTTTTTTTTTTTTTTTTTTTTTTTTTTTTTTTTTTAAAGAAATAACCCAAGGCCAGAAGCCTGCATGATTGCTCCCTTCATGGAGAAAAAATAATTAAATAAATAAAATAAATAAATAAATAAATTCAAGATCCCTTCATTTTGGGATGCCTGGACAATTAAACTGCCTTAAAACTTAAGATTTAGGGTTATAATTTCTAGGGCATCAAGCTTGTAATATTGTAAACAGTTTTACAATATTATTCACCCTAATACATTTTACGATGCAATAGTCTCGTAAAAGCCTGACTTTCCATTTTTGTTGTGGCATATATCTTCCAGTAAAAGGTAACCACTCTTTCTAAACAGCATATCATTTCCCTCTGTATTGACAAACATCTGATATGGCATCCTAAATACAGTGTTTATACTGTGAAATGTGATATTGCCACAAGCTGGTCCTGGCAGAGCTCTGGCAAGGGCATGTTTTGTGACTCAGGTTCCTGAATAACAAGCTTGGTCTTAAGATTCAATTATTAAGTGGCATTCAGTGTCAAGGCAATTTGTATGCACAAACTCCAGGGCTATAAAAATTCATTCTGTCACTTTTATTACTCTTCTTTCCTTTTCAGGGGGCTTTACATTAATTGACAAGCCTAATGGTTTCTTGTAAGCCTGGAAACCATTTACAATGCTGGGTGGTAACCATATATGGTAAGCCAACCATATGTGTTCCCTGCGTGTGAACAAGTTCTTGGCGGGGGGTTAGTGCCCCTCCCTGTAAAATAATCAACTCAAAGACAAATGACCACCCCTTACAGGATCATGGTGTCTGGCTATAGGCAGTTGAACTATGTATATCAAATATTTGCTGTGATAAGAACTGTCTCCCTATAATGAGACTAATCAAATGTAATACAGTACTGTTCTTGTATGGTAACACTAAAGAGAGGTGGATGAAATCATGTATATCAACCCTCCTGAGATATCACTCATTACATCTTGACTTTTGGCAACACTGACCCCCTTTTGCATAGATACTTGTTTTAGCTACTGTGTACTGTACATTCACTACCCAGCACCTACACCCATTCAAAACCTACACTAGTGCTTCAAAAACAACTCATCTCATCCCACACCCAGCACTAAATTTCACAAAAGATATAGAGTCACCCACAAGCAGAAGGAAGAGGAAAGAATGAAGGAAAGAAAGACAGAAGAGGGAGTATAAAGTCACTTTCTGCTTACAGGTGAGTTTATACTTCATCTTCTGTCTTTCTTTCCTTCATTCTTTCCTCTTCCTTCTGCTTGTGAGTGACTCTACACTGAGTGACAAGCCAAATGATTTCCTGTACACCAGGAAACCATTTACTACGCTGGGTGGTAACCATATAACCAAATATTGGAGCCTGGTGGTTTAGTGGGTAATTATTGCACTCCAATCAGATTAAGCAGGTGAAGGTTTATATCCAAGAAGTGGTTGGGGTTGATTGCTTATGTAATGTCATTCAGGGATGAGTGAGGCTGGTCACTCTCATCTTAAATGTCAGGACCAACTTGCCTAGCTCCGGGTTCCTACGCTCCTCTGTGGGGCGACATAGGATTGGATGATGGTGATATATTTGATACATTTTTTTTCTCCCCCCTAAAACAGTCCCCATTCAGAAGGAACTATGCTGTGATAATATATCAAATTTCACAGTACAGGTCATCAGCTCTGACCACCCGCACTACTTGCAGTCCACCGATGGCTGTGACCGTCAACCTTCTTCCCCCCCTTTTTTTTTTTTAAATAAATAGATACAGTACTTTATTTTTATTATTCCAGACTGTACATAGCTACTACCTATACACACCAGGCCACTACAGCCACCCAAAACTCTCCAGCCAAACAGGGTCATCACCAGACACCCACCCTTCAGAAACAACCCTACCCAGAGAAACATGAATATACCTATTCTCTCTCTCCCTCTCATTATTCAAACTTGGTCTAAAAATGCTTTGTGCTCTCTCATGGATGCTGAGTTATAAGAATATAGTATATAAGCATTAAAATGTGACGCTGGTTATGAAGAAATACTATGGAATGTATTCAAAACCTACACTACACAGATTGCTTCAGAAACATCTGTTGTCATCCTATACCCAACACTAAATTTCACAAGAATACATATTTTTTTCCTACACCCTTAAAACAGTCCCCATTCCAACGGAACTGTGCTGTGAAATGCATGTGGAATTTCACAGTACAGGTCACCGGCTCCGACCATCTGCAATACCGGTAGCCTAAATGCTGATCCGCCAGTGGCTGTGGCTGTCATCCATTTTTTTTTTTTTTTCTAACTTTATTTCTACTATTTCAGACGGTACATTGGTACTACCTAGATATACAACAGAAGCCTTCAAAAACCATTACGACACACCCGCCCTTCAGACACAACCATACCCAGACAAAAACAATTACACCTATACTCTCTCTCTCTCTCTCTCTTTACTCTAACTTGGTCTAAAAATGGCTTATGCTCTCTCATGAATGCTGCATTGTAAGACTACAGTAAATAAGCATTAAAATATGATGCCTGTCAAGATGAAATGCTATGGAAAAAATGGAGGTCTGTAATATTTTGTATCTGCCAGTGAGAAATGTTAATAAAGCTGCAAAAACATGAAAGTTTGTGCTAAGGTAGAGTGAAATGAGTATAACCAGACTTCAACACAATCATCTTTCTCTACTTCAGTGCCAACACAATATACAACTGACAGAAAATACACTATGCACACAGTGTAATGCCTCCTCCCACACCACAACACACTCACATTTACCACAGTGTTATGCCTCCTCCCACACAACAACACACTCATATTTACCACAATGTAATGCCTTCCCCCACGCCACAACACACTCACATTTACCATAGTGTAATACCTATCCCACACCACAACACACTCACCACACACAGTCACACCACAATACCACAATACACTCACAACATATACCACAGTGTAAGTCCTCCTCCCACACACCACACCACACTCCCCACACTACCACAACAGACAATCCTTCAACATTTATGTTTGGGGCTGCCAAGATTTTTGTAGTCAGTCAAGTGGGATTGCAAGCCAAGATTCTTCAAAACAGCATAATCTTGATCTAATAGGTTTATCATCCATTGACCATCCATCCATCCATCATCCAATCCTACACTGCCTCACGAGGAATGTAGGAGGCCAGGGCTAGGCAGTTGGTCCTGACATTTAAGATGAGAGTGACCAGCCTCACTCATCCCTGAGTGGCATTACGTAAGCAATAAACCCCAACCACCCTTTGGATATAAACCTTCACCGGCTCAATCCGATTGGAGTGCAATAATTACCCACTAAACCACCAGGCGCCAAAATTTGGTGTACAGGAAACCATTTGGCTTGTCACTCAGTGTAGAGTCACCCACAGGCAGAAGGAAGAGGAAAGAATGAAGGAATGAAAGACAGAAGGAATTAAATTTTTCATGACAATTAATATATCTGCTTGAGGGGAAGGTTGGTGGAAACACTCAATACAGGTGATGGGAGGGTCAGAGGCCTGTAATGATTTTTAGCACTACAACAACAGGGTCTCTCTCCCAATTTCTCTCTCTCCTGATAGAAGTATTTGAGGCGAGTGCAAAGAACAATGAATGAACAAGTATTAAGGGGAGGAATTATCAGTATCATGCCTAGAGAAGTGGAAAATCATAAATCATAATCATCATAAGCAATTATTTTTCAACCATCATCATAACCATTTTCTTTCTTTTTCAAGCAGTAATTACCACCCTATTCATTTTTTTTAAAACATCCTCATGGGGTGACATAGGATTGGATGATAGATAGAGAGATAAATAGACAGACATATGGAAGAAATATATAGGGCCCATAAAGCAAAGAGGAAACCCAAGAGGGAGAAACTAGCCAACTGCAATCCTACTGAAACGACTCTGACACTCATTCACTCACCAGTCAAATCCCAATATCTTAAAACACACACACACATGGGGACATCACACATCCTTGCTCCTTCCAAGACTGATATTAAATCACTGTCATTTACATGTATATATATATATTTTTTTCTCTCTCAAATCATAAACCACCACAACCCAACCCTACAGATGCCAACACCATCACAAACACCCAAAGATCCACAGACTAAGAACAAGCAACAAAGTAGGAGAAATATCCACAGCAAAGCCTTAGAATAAACATAATGATGGTTCTAAACTGTACAAGCAATTGGCTGTGATGTTGGAGAGCTCACATACTGTAGTCTGCCAAACTTAATACTGCATACTGCACAAAATTATCAGCTCATCACATAATATTACTAATTTCTGGGATGCCATGGGTTGGGACCTGACAGGCAAATTAGTTCTCGCACATGTTGAGGAAAAGATGGCAAATGACTGTGTGATATGAAACAGTATATCAAAACAGTTCAGTCCACTCAGCACCTTAGGATCATCCCATATGGCTATGAACTTTTAAACACCTGAAGATGACATTACAGGAGCACAGTTTCCCACACTTGTACAAATAAGAAAAGAGATATAAAGATAACATATTACAATTCAACACATACATAACTATAGTCAGTTTATTTTCATCCGACAAATCAAGGCAACTTTTATAACTTCAGTACTACCTCACGCGTGTATAAAATTCAGTAAATCTTTGTGACGAGTCTCCTTGGTTACTAGTCAAATTAACTTTCCAATCTGACTACACTTGGCCATAGTCCAAGCTAAGAAGGTTATGAATCTCTGTCAGGTGAAAGCAAACTGACTATTGAATAAATCAACAGAAATAAACAGGCACCAAAAAACATGCCCATATAAATAAACATACAGTCAGCCACAGGAAAAAATAAATATATAAATAACAAAAAACATAAACCGAATTTAAAAAAAAAAAAAAAAAAAAAAAAAAATAATAATAATAATCTCTGATCTAAATGAAGAGAATCGACTGGGGATGTTTAATGAAGGGAATCAACTCAGAAAGATCATTATTCTTGGATATACATGAAGGGACACAACTCAAGATGCTCATTAATCTCTGACATAAATGGACGTTAACTTGGGATGCTTGTAGTTTTTTATTTCTCATCGCTATTCATGCCAGTATTATTTTAAGGAGAGAAGAAACCCATGGCTGCAAGAACAAATAATCAAAAGAGTGCCAAATTCAAGATCCGTTACTTCTGAAATTCCCGCACACATTCCATTTAAAAGACTGAAGGTCATCAGCAGGGAGAAACACAGATTGAGGAAGACAACTTCAAACCTGACATTGCATTTCAAAGACTGGAAGTCACAGGCAGGAGGAAATACAGATTGAGAAAGACAATTTCATAGTTTACCTGTTGTCAATTAAAATCTTCCAAACAAGGACAAGAGTACATATTTTTTTCAGCATATTTTTTCCTGTGGCTGACTGTGCAGTAAATCATAATGACATGGCAATAATAATAATGCAAAAATAACAAATCATTACAAGAAAATAATTATACAAATATAACAAACAATATCAATACTTATGATAATATATGCAAAAACCTATTTTTAATGATGGGTAAAAAACAACTATGGCTTTTTGCAAAGTCCTTTTATTTGCCACATTTATTTATGATCTTTTGGGCTGATAATGCCTGCTGTTGTGGTGGTCCCAAGCTGATTAAAACTACTATGAATCACATTCAATGCTGGAGAAACTAAGTACTGGAATTTACTGAAAGAAAAGAGGCACTATGAGCTTTTGGATGAGTTAAGCAATTATCCTTACAACACAGATTATCCTATAATAATCTGTTTTAGATGTATGTGTGCAACTTTCAGCAGTCTACTTTAGAAAATGACATGCATATAGCCTTAGCAAAATTTCTCAGCTCATTTAGCTACATCTCATTCAAGAAGTTAGGTGATCAGCACACACATTTATATAAACTATACAAACAAATGACACTATTTTACTTAGTCAGGGAGCAAATACTGTATACGCAAAAATGCTGAAATTGAAGCTATATTGGTTCAGAGAAGTGGTTTGGTAACAGCACTACTACAAAGGAATACAGGACCACAGCAACAGCAGTCCAGAATTTACTGATACGCAATACTGGGCTGCCCATATATCTGGTGTGGTCGGCTCAGTCTGCTGGTATGGGGTATGCAGGTATTCTGACAACTTTATTCAGTTATGTTCTGTTTATTGGGGATCAAATTACTGTACCAGCTTACCTTTGTAAATGCTAGCTGAAACAAGACTAACATGGTGCTAGTCATGAATGAGTGATATTGAAAGAATGTACAGCCACAGTGCTATCTTATTCTGCCAGTGAGGTATGGGAAATGAATCTGCATAAGGACAAAAGTCTCATGTCTCCTTGTGTCATGTCTGTGTGTGTCACGCCTCTGTGTCATGATTTTGTCTGGCCTTTGTATATCATGTTTGTGTGTGTCATGTCTTTGTGGCTGTTCAGTTTGTTTATAGATGGGGCTATAAGAGAGATAATAGGCAGGGATGTGAATATACTGGAGGGTCTAATGAAAGAGGGTAAGGTGTGGAAATTTCCTGAACTGTTGCTTGCTGATGATACTGTATTGTTAAGTAAAGATGAATGTGAACTGCAAGGTTTGGTGAACAAGTTTAGGGGCGTAAGTAGGATATGGAATTTAAAATGGAATGTACAAAAGAGTAAAGTTATGGTTGTTGAGGGAAATGAAGTCAGAGCATACACAGTAAGACTGGATGGAAATGGGGAATAAGGGTGCATCCAAGTACTTGAGTACTGTGATGAGTACGGATGGAAGGAAGTGCTTGAAAGGGTACTGCAGGGTAGAAAGGTTGCTGGATCATTGAAAGCTGTAGTAAGGAACAGGGAAGTGAGCATGGAAGTGAAGCTTGGACCCTGTTGGAAGGACACTAGTCATGAGAACGGACAATGGAAATGAAGGAGGAGTGTGTTGAGTTTTGTGAACAGAAAGAAAGACAAATGGGGAAGTAAAAGGTGCTGTGTTCCTGTTAGGAGAAATACTTTGAGATGGTCTGGCTATATAGAGAGGATGAGGAATGAAAGGCTGACTAGAAGTGTATGTGAGTGAGGTGGAGGGGTAGATCAATGATGAAATCGAAGGATGGAGTGGAGAGATTTATGAGGGAGGGGGGTGGAAGTGAACACGGAAGTGAAGCTTGGATCCAGTTGGAAAGACACAAGCCAAGAGTGAGAGCAGTGGAAATGAAGTGAGGTGTGTGTTGAGTTTTATAAACAGACAGACAAATGAGGAAGAAGTAAAGAAATGCTGTGGTGCTGTTAGGAAAAATAATTTTAGAGTCTGGCCACGTAGACAGGATAGAGAATGATAGACTAACTAAAGGGTGTATGTGAGTGAGGTGAAGGGGGAAAGGAGGAGGAGGAGGAGGGGGAGACTAAGGCTGACACTGAGAATGAAGTGGAGTGATACAAGGGAGGGGGGTGCGAGTTAGAGAGAGGGCAGTCAAATGGCAGAAGACAGAATGACATGAGGTTAATCTGTTTGTGGCCACCCTTTGTGGCCATGCTTTTCCTTATGCAACTGAGGTGTCTAGCAATGGACAGACAAAAGACAGAAGGCAAAAATCTCTGCTTACGAAAATGAGTGAACTTTATGCAATTACTAGAAGCAAATGCAAGAGGAGATATTTGATTACTTGATAAAAAATAATGCAAACAATGGATGCAAACAAGCAATCACTATAAAGTAAGAAAGAGTTATGGGAAACAGAAAATAATGCAGGGTAGAGATGGTACCGATAATGCTGACTGAACCCTCACCACATCAAACATCACTATAATCATCATAATTAATATAATAACATAGGCCATTATTATTATACTCATCATTGCAATCATAATCATAATCATCCTAAGCTCTTCTTCCCACCTAGGGGTGGGGTAAGGTATGGTTTAAAAAGCAAGGACAAAAAACATGAAACTGGACATGTTATATATGAACCACCCTGTATTTCTTTGCATCTGCGGCATATAACCAGGACCAACTGCATCTGTTTGTGATGTACAGGCATGTGCAAAAGTATGCCAACAATACTCTGCCAGCACTAACTTGTATTTCATACTTATCACTCTTCCCCAAATGACAGTAACATCCTTCTTCACCTTGTTTTCTTGATGCTTGGGGCAGACACCTTCATATGGTAATGATCAAATATTGAAGCTGTCAGGTTAAACTAACAGCCTTCAGTTCCTTTACAATCCCCTTAAAAGGAGAATGGTGGACTATGAAAGAATAATAACTTTGGTGTGCTGTCCTTACCACATAAAATATTTCAAACAACAATTTCCATTGTTACAGCTGGTAGAAAAGTGCCTACACACTTTTGCTCATGTTCAGGACAGGAGTCTTGCAAAATATTTCTCAGCCTATGGCAGTGTATGGCTGGCCAGTTGTCTATAACCGTAGTCACTTTTCTCGAATCTGGCAAAGATGTCTTCTTTCAGAACTGACAGCAGGAGGTAAAGAAACTGGTTGTTTGATATGACTACTAATCAAAGTGGACATCTCATGACTACACTGAATGACAAGCCAAGTGGCTTCTTGCTACCCAGGATATAAGTTACTACACTTAGTGGTAACATACAACTACGCAGACACATGGTGGTGTAAGGATTTAAGGCACTCCAGCTGGAAGTGGCCACATACAGTATAATGTCAGTCAGTAGCTAGTCCCAGATCTCTTGCAAAAAGGGGAAACAAAAAACTAATGAATGAATGGGTGGCTGTGAATGTGTGGTCCAGCATCTCACACGTGAACAAAGTGTGCAACGTCCGGCTTGCAATATCCACTTAAGGACGGACACCCAATCATTGAAGCATTGCGTGGTCTGTAAAAAATTAAGGAACAAAAGAACCGTGATTGCAACCCCCTCACAGAGCATGCTACCCCATTACTGTACGGGCACAAGGTTATTGCAAGCAGGGGCTGCGTGCATGTTTACTTATATAATCATCCACCTGTGTGCCACTTATCCTTCTAACATATGCAACAAAGTCTCCTCCTCTTTACCAAAAGTTAGAACTCAAAAGCCCCCACATACCGATGTTGGAACTGATATATATCATGGCACACAATGGTGGGTTGTGTGTGCTGTAAAAGTGATTACCCACCCACCCATTCATTTCCCAATCCCTGAAAACCCCACTAACAGCAAAGGGACCTGGGGCCATGCTACACGACAGTAAAACAGCAAAAATTCAGCAAGATTTTTAAAAGTTCATTTTTACAATGCAGACTTTTCATTCATTTACTGCCAGTATAAAACTTTAATCTCCTCAGCCTGATTTGGTGCTTATTTTGTACATGCGTACTGGTACTTAGCATTCTAACTCCCGCATGGGGGAATCGATAGTGCCGAGGTTTGTAAACAATGAGTAACGCCGAAAATGCACGGTTGATTGGTGTGCCTGACTGAAACAGAAACCATAGCAACAACATACTCGAGTACCGTACAATATGCAATTCCAGTATGCTAATCTGAGGTGTTTGAACTGAAACAACTGCCCAAACCAGAGGCTTTAAAAATCTGTCCACTGTGCATCAATTACAATACAAACATCATCATAATAATAATGTCAATAATCATGTGCATAATTCACCGGGATGTCTTTTAGGTGGCTCAGGAGGCTTGCTTAGAAATCACATTAGGAAATCACCACAGCCACAAAGAAGACAAGCCACTTTCACTGAATTAACACCAGACACTGTTCAACTAAGAGAACATTGTACTAGCAGTCAAAGGCATCAAAAATAACATGAGGAACCAATCACTAAATTCTTGCATTATATCTATCTAGCTAACACTTATCACAATATATCTACTATGTGTATCTGTGTAATGTTTATCTGTGTACTTTATCTATCTATCAACTTGAAACAATGCTGAGCTGAGGCAATACCTTAGCATGGAGACATACTAGTCATGAAAAAGTGCAATGGAAAGGTTTCAAAACAATGTGCTACTGGTATACCTAGGGAATTTACTTTCTATGCTCTTGTACTCTACCCTGGCATAAAATAAGCATCTCAGCAATAGTTTATCAAGTAGAATGCTAGTCATGAAGAAGTGCAATGGGATGGATGTAGACCTGTAGTACTGTGTTATTCTACCACTCAGATATATGAAAAAAGCTGGTGAATGGACAAATCCTGGGCCAAGTTAAGGTGCAAGAACTGTGGTATGATAATTAAGCACAGACTAATATATATAAACAAATAAGTTAAAAATAAAAATCATTATTATCCTTAGACCCCCAAGCATCACTCTCAGTTGAACAGAACCATCTGGTGTTAGTTGGAATAAAGACCGTTGCTCTCCCACTTACGAACATCTGAGCTAAACAATTGTTGTTGAGATTAAAGACTTACCAGCTTGAGATTTCATTAGGCTTTGAGGTTACCAGCCTGATGGTGCCAAGGATTGACTCCTGGCACTGCATCATCCTATCCTATCATCATCATTGTTGCCATCATCGTCATCGTCACTGATTAGCAAGTAAAATCATCATCTAGATAAAGTTAACTGGCTTTGTATAATCTAGTGGTGGAATGATCTAGTTATGGAGCCTAGCACTGCCACTGATCATAATTATCATCATCATCAGTCCTAACTCCATTTCCCACCCAACGATGGGGTGAGGAATTCTCTATTAATATTTCGTAAGTATGGAAGCAACTGTTATACTCCGTCCATCTCAACTTGGCTTAAAAGTGATCTGGAAAGGATGCAGAGCCAAAGTATAGCCATCCTTGTCTTACTCTGCTTCTGGGCTATGAGGATTAGGCTGCCAAAGACAAAAATCCCGCCAAGTCAAGGTGAATGAACCAAAAAATTTTTAACTTGCATTTCAGAAGGATGGTAGTAAGTGCAGTTGTAGTCGTTGATAAGATTTGAAGACAGATGGCCTAGGGAACTGCTCATGGGCAGTCAGAGGTATTTCCCAGAGGTTAGAAGCCATGGTAATGGTGAACCTGCAGCAACAACCCCATTGCAGCATCGTCACCCATTGCAGCAGCATCATTGACTGCAGCATCACTAACACCATAGCGGCATCGTCACCCATGACAGCATCACTAACACCATAGCAGCATCAATTGCAGCATCACTGACACCACAGCATCGTCACCCATCGCAGCATCGTAATCAATTGCAGCATCACTAACACCATAGCATCGTCACCCATCACAGCAGTGTCATTGATCGCAGCATCACTACCACCATCGCAGCATCGTCACCCATTGCAGCACTGACATTGATCGCAGCATCACTAACCCCACTGCAGCATTGTCAATGATCGCAGCATCACTAACCCCATTGCAGCATTGTCAATGATCGCAGCATCACTAACCCCATCGCAGCATCGTCACTGATAGCAGCATCACTAACCCCACTGGTAGTAGTAACGCCAACACAGCAGCAACAGGAACACCAATATGAGTAGCACGGGTAGCCCCTGAAAAAATGGCAAGTTTTTAGGAGATAATCTCAGGCCTGTTGATAATTTAAACCTTTGTCTGAGGAGGAGCTCAAAACAGATCTTAATTAACCCCCAGTTTATTTCTTTATTTAACCCCTGTGGTACTGGTGCTGGGGTGGCACTACTAGGTTGGAGGGGGGGCTGCCTGATTATATGAACATTCTCAATCCCATCCCTATCCCCCAATAGGAGAATGGTGGGTTACAGAAGGTTAGCTCAGCCTGCAGTCCACTGGGTTCATGTTCTGATGAGTCTGGGGTTGCAACTACTACAGTTACTGGTACACATGACCTAAGATGACCTGACCCATTTTACATCATTTGTCTGGCTCAATTCCCTGGTTATACTCCCTCAAGTATTTCCTTAGTCCCAGAAAGGTGGACTGCAGCAGTACAAGACAATCCTACAGCTCTGCATTATTTATGTAACTTCATGACTAGCATTATTCTTGTGTTCATCTTTAGTTACACCTCAGCTCTGTATATGAAGACATGGCAGTTTAGACAGACAGACAGTAGAAAACAAGGTTTTAGATAGGTCTAATTCCTTCACAATGATGGCTGTCTCCTAATATGAATAAAATGGTCTGGTGGTAGGGAGTATAAACTATATGACATCAGCAGAAGGCCCCATACTACAGGTCCCTTAGGCAAAATAAATGATGCCATAGCCAGAAGAAAAAATCCTGCACCTTTTCCCCACCCATGTAGGAGGAGGTATGCTTCAATTACTTTAAATAATAATAATAATAATAATAAAAATCATTATCATCATATGGACCTCAGGTCCCTTAGGCAAAATAAAAGATGTCATGGCCAGAAGAAGAAGAAAAAATCCTGCACCCTTTTCCCCACCCATGTAGGAGGAGGTAATCTTCAATTACTTAATTATAATAATAATAATAGTAATAATAATAATAATAATAATATTAATAATAATAATAATAATAATAATAAAATAAAATCATCATCATCATCCAGACCTCCTTTCCCACCCTAAGGCAGGGTGAGGAGTAGCAATGTCCAGACAGCCCAAATTTGCCCAATCCAATAGGCCACGCATCCATTCACTCGTCATTCAAGCCCCCGGAATCCTGGCTCTATCGGATATACCAAAAACATTCACCACGTTCTGTAGCTTCACATACAAGTATCCGACTGAGTCAATCAGGATGCTGCAACGTTAAAAAGGGGTGCCAAATCCCTGATCATGCATTTCTCCTCACAACATTCATCCAGCCAGCTCGATCTCTTGTCAGTTCCCTAGCCTCACCGACATCCAAACCTCTCTTCCTCAAACACTCATCCACCATATCTCTCCACCTTCTCCTTGGCCTACCTCGTCTCCTCCCTCCTTCAAGTTTGCTCAGATATACCTTTTCCACCACTCTACTGTCATCCATTTTCTCCACATGGCCATACCATCTCGGTACATTCTCTTTGATTCTGGTGTCTACTGACTTCCTCACTCCACATTTTTCACGAATCACATTATTTCATATCCTATCCACCCTCTGTACTCCACATACATTCCTCAGCAGTCTCATCTCCACTGCCACACCATAGTCTCACATCCACATGTTAAAGCTGGCACTAACACTCCTTCGTGTAAGCCATGTGCAGCTGCAACACTCAAGCCTCTGTGTCTTATCAAGGCCTTCACAACACCGGCTACTTTCCTTCCTTGCGTCACTCTACTTTCAACTTCTTTTGCACATTTTCCTCACTTTTCTATCACTGTACCCAGGTACTTGAACTCTCTCACCACTTCCATTCACTGTAACATCACACTGGGAGTCACCTACTCTCTCCATTACCATCACTTTACTCATTTCTACATTTACTCTCAAGGCATGATGCTCATTGACATCAGCTAAACTCTGCACTAATCCACCAAGTTCTTGTCTGGTATCTGCAAGTACCGTAGTACTGCATTATCAGCATACAACGAATTTGAGATATTCCATCCATCACCATTCATTACCAATGCCATCCCTCTGTCCATCACTCGTGTCTTTACTTCTCTCATCACCCTCATCCATATACAGTATATATATTGAACAACCATAAGGACATCACACAACCTTGTCGCACATCCACACTGATCGTGAACCATTCACTTAGATGCCCATTAACCATTACACATGCCTCAATACCACCATAAAAACTCTTGACAGCACTTAGCAGCCTACCATCTACACCATACATGTACAAAACCTTCCACAATCCTTCTCTGTCTACTTCGTCATATGCTTTTTCAAGATCCATAAATGCCATAAATTCCTTACAGTCCTTCTCACAAGCCTTCTCCACTATCTGTCTCACTGCAAATATTTGATCTACACATCCCCTGCCACTCCTAAAGATACCCTGTTCATCACTCATTAGGACTTCTGATATCTCTCTTACTTTCTCTGTAATAATTCTTCCATAAACCTTCCCTACAACACTCAATAAACTTATACCATGATAATTCCTGCACTCACTCTGCTCATCTTTATTTTTGTACAGGGGTACAATTACAGCCTTTTCCACTCTGCTGATACAGTTTCACTCATCCATGCCTTCTTACATATTGTTATGTTTGTGCTTATACCCAGGATCTGGGGCAGTGGTTGACAGAAACACAAAGGCAATGCTTTCTTTACTGAGGAAGAGTTCTTTACAGTATGGAGGCTACTGCTTAACTGCTATATACATGAAAACAATGGTACAGGTAATTTATGTATATACAAAGACATGCAACACAGAATGGAACAGTCACTCTCACTTATGCCAACTCTCACCACCAGATGGTATGCACTCCACCTACATACCACATGCATGCCCATACATACATCACACACCTCCCCCTCCCCCCAAGACGTCAGGGGTGACACAGGATCTTGTGACGTCTTCGAATCCCACTGAACCATAAGTCGCTGAGGCTCACGTCGCTGCTGTCCTGATTGCCGTACGAGTGGTGGTGATGTAGGCGTGGGCCAACCATCTCCATCCATACTTTGATTGGTCATGAATTTGGGTTGCATGTCACTCTCAGAAGTTGCAGTCTGCTGGGGGGACAATGATGAGGACCTAGCCGTCGCCTCCGGGACAATGGGATGGTGAGGTCTGAGGTACTTCCTATTTTGCCACAGTGTACAACCGCTGCCCAACTTCACTAAGTAATCCCTGCAGCAACCAACACCCACAATAACACCAATGCGATCCTACCGTCCTGTCACATGGTCTTGGACATCCACATAGCTCCCCATCTGCAGTTTAGAGAGTGAATGAGCTGTAGCATCGTGCCGTATCTTCGCTTGGCGCCTTAAATGCTCAGCTTTTGCATCACACAAATCTGCTGCAACCTGCCACTCTGGTGCAAATGGGCGGTGATGTACAGGGATAGATGAACGCAGTGGATGTCTATAGAGAATCTGAGAAGGTGATCTGCCATCCGCACATGGGGCATTACAAAGTTCCAAAAGGCTCCTTGCAAAAGAGTCTACATCCAAATCACCATTGCTTGTTGTTTTCAGAATCAACATTTTCACAGACTTAACAGCTACCTCTCCATGCCCACTGGCTCTCGGATTATATGGAGACGTAATCCTATGTTCCATCCTCCATTTAGCAAGGAAATGTCTGAACGCTGACGAGGCGAACTGTGGACCACCAACCGTGCGCAACACCACAGGCACCCCTGTTGCTGAAAAGACATTCCTGAACACACTGATTAAATGGGCAGCAGAGGCAGGCCTAGCACAAGAGCACACATAAGGCCACCCAGGCAAACGGTCCACATAAGCAAGGAACTCATGGCCAGATACATGAAAATAGTCTGCTGATACAGATCAAACACTGTACTAGGGGGGCTGTCATCCTTCCACAAAGGTTCATTAGGCTGGCTTGGAGAAAGTGAGCGACAATTTGCACAACACGCAACAATGTTACTTATATCATTGTCTACCCCTGGCCAATAAACAGTTTGGCGAGCACGTCTTGTTATCCACACCATTCCCTAGTGACCATCATGAAGTCTCTCCAAAGTTTCACGTCGAAGGGTGCGGGGAATCAAAAGTCGAGGACCATACACAATAAACCCATCGTCTACTGCCAGCATGTTACGGATGCCCCAATATGGTCATAGCATGGGGTCTAACTCGTGTCGATGATCAAGGAAACCCCTCAGGATGACGTCCTTCAAGGCACCATATTCAAAGTCAACTGAAGCTGCAACACGAACCTTCTCCAGTGTTTGATCTTGCAGGGGTACCAATTGCCGACCTTCCTAAGTCGTTGCATGAAGAATGGACATCTCTGCTACATGAAGGGGATCCTCTTCCACAAGAATTTCATCATCCTTCACTGGATCCTGCACTGGAGCCCGTGATAGCGCATCTGGTATACAGTGCGAAGTCCCTTTCTTCCATTGGGCTGTGAAGCTGTAAGCACTCAGTTTCTCACACATGCATTGTAGTCTTGGGTTGTCTATTTCACTCAATGCCTTGCTGATAAGGACTGGGATTAGAGGACGATGGTCCGTGATCAGGTCAAAGTGTGGCAGTCCTCAAAGGTAAGTGCCACATTTCCACACTGCCCACATTACTCCCGCCATCTCAAGTTCCACCATGGCATACCTTGTTTCTGTGAGAAATCTTGATCTACACTGGGTCAGTTTCCCCTCCTCACCAGGGCACTGCCGCAAGATGAACCCGAGGCCATGCAATGTTGATGCATCAGTTTCCAACACTGTGGGAAGCAAAGGGTCAAAGTGCGCCAAAACTGGTGGTGATACCAGGACTTCTTTAACTTTCTTGAATACTGTCTCATGTTGCTCAGTTCAACACAAGATGTTGCGTTGTTTAAGTAGGTCCCGTAATGGCTGTGCATAGGTAACGATGTCAGCACAGAAACTTCCAAGTTGATTCACAAGTCCCATGAACGATCTCAGGTCCGTAATGTTCTGAGGTCGTGGAAATTCTGCAATTGCCTTCACCTTCCTCTCATCCACAGCATAGCCCTCACTCGAGATGACGTACCCACAGTATTGCACACTGTCAGCTGCAAAATGAAATTTATTAGGGTTTAAAGTGATACCATGCTCCTCACATCGTTCCAGTATTGCTATGATATGTTTCAGGAGCTCAGAGTATGAACTGTCATAGGCCAGGATGTCATCCACAATTTTCACTGTCTGGGGTATACTACCTAAAGGCCTGGTCCTCTCTCCTGTTATATTCATCTCCTGAAGAAACTAATCCCATGACAGCACGCTTGAATTTAAATCTTCCCCAAGGAGTTACGAAGCAATTTAGATCTTGGTCCTCTTCAGCTATCTTAATTTGGAAACATCCCATTTTGGCATCCAGAGTGGTGAACCATGCATTTAGATCCTTTAGTCACCGATGCAACAGCATCATGAGGTGATCTTACAGGGTGAATGGGTCTTAGCACATACCTGTTAAGTCTTTTGAGGTCTACACACAGCCTTACCCCAGATGGTTTCTTTGCAACAGGTACAATAGGATGGCACCACTCTGTAGGATAATCGACTTTGGCAATGATGTCCTTCTCTAACAATTCATCAAGTTGTGTCTTAATCTCCTCCCTCCAGCTGTAAGGTATGGTCCTGCATGCAGTTACAGCATAATTTGGCTCTCTATTGTATTGTATTGTATTTTGTTTTTCTCTTGGAGGGAATTGTTACTGCGGGCTCATGGCCTTTGGTTCCTTCTTCCTCGCATAAAAAAAAAAAAAAAAAAAAAAAAAAAAAAAAAACTTCCTTCAGCCGAATATGCATTGGTATTCCACTCATCTCCCTGAGGTTACTTGTGGTACCAAACACTCTCAGAAATACTTGTAAGAGTGTTTCAGCATGTTCCTTTCACTCTTCCTCAGTAGGCTGTCATGAATGTGACCATCTTGGTAAAATGACTGGTGGGATGCCAAGGTTCTTTTCAGTGTTCCTGTTCTGTCCAAAGATAATCTCCCCATGCACAGATATCTTCTCTCCATCCCTAGTCGATTTTATTGATTTGATTTGTGCTGGAATGTTCTCTGGCACAATCCCCAAGGCAACATAGTCGAATCAACTCAACAAAGCACCTTTCACCTCTATCACAACTGAAACTGTAGCCTGTACATGCTTGCTTCCCAGGTTCAGTTTTGCTGTGAAGGTACCGAGACATGTAAGGGGTTGTTGTCCTGCAGCATTAAGTCTTGATAAATTACTCCGTTGCACCATACTCCGATAGATTCCAAGGGAATTTGATACAGATAACCCTATCAAAATAGTTTCACCACCAGTATCCAGTGTCCATGCCAACATCTTGCTGCCTGCTGGGTGAGTTGTGCTAACCCACACAGTTGGGGTTGGACATGTAAGAAATGCCACCGACATACAAATTTGCTACAGTACTATGAACTGTACCCTTTTGTTTGGATTTCTGTGGATTATCACAGTGCCATCTACAGCAAAGTGTCCTCTCTTGCCACAGCATGAACAGTTTTTACCTTGTGCCTTGCAAAACTTCATATCTTTGTGCCACATCTTCCCACTGTCCAGTTACGGGAGACTCTGGAGGTGGAGATTTCTGAGGAGGTTGACACTTATCTCACTGGCAAGTTGATAATTTTGCTACTTTAGGTTTGAGAGACTCCCAGATTATGATACTATTACTGTGAGCATTTTCAGATGCCCTACAAATGTCAATTGCTTTCTGTAGTGTTAAATCCATTTCCTCTAGCATCACTTCAGAGCTTCTTCATCCCTGGTGTTCACAACTAATTTATCTCTTAACCGATTATCCATGCACTGCTCACAAAAGTCGCAGAAAGACGCTATTTCCTTGATGGTACACAGATAATTGTCGAAAGGCTCGCCTGCTTCTTGCACTCGTGAATGGAAATCCCTTCTGTCTACAATTACATTACACTGACGACGTAGACACGCTTCCGTGGCATCGAGTGTGGTCTTCAGATCCAGTTCTTCAGTCACTGGCAACCCATACCTCAGTGTTCTTATCCACTTGTCATCCAGCAGTGAAACCGGCACTGTCCTCTGCTCGTCACGAGATAATGAATCAGTCTGTGTGAGTTTAATGTAGGCCTCAAATTTATGCCTCCATGAGCTGAATTCCTTTAAAGATGCACCAGACACAAGATGTGGTGCAGGAGTTGCACCATGAGGTAACCTGACAGATGCATGTGTGGTGTGGATGGTGTCCTGTGATTGTGGGGTTCCTGCGGCCTCCCTATCCACTTCACCACTCACATCATGCCTTGTACCCGCCATACTCTCTAGTACAGACGCCAGGCGTTCCTCTCTCCTTTGGGCTACCTCCATCTGTTTCTCCATCAACGATGTTAGTCATTCCAACTGCTCCTCCACAGCGAATCAGGCTCTGGGTATCTATATGCATTATCCTACTCACTGTGCCATGTTATGTTTGTGCTTATACCCAGGATCTGGGGCAGTGGTTGACAGAAACACAAAGGCAATGCTTTCTTTACTGAGGAGGAGTTCTTTACAGTATGGAGGCTACTGCTTAACTGCTACATACAGGAAATCAATGGTACAGGTCATTTATGTATATACAAAGACATGCAACACAGAATGGAAGTCACTATCACTTATGCCAACTCTCACCACCAGATGGCATGCACTCCACCTACATACCACTTGCGTGCCCATACATACATCACACACGTAACTTCAACAAGCACTTCATTCTCCTCTCTCCACTACACTTAATCATCTCTGCATACCTCATCAACTCATGCTGCTTTCCCATTTTTCTGCCGCTTCACAGCGTTCTTCACCTGTGCAAGTGTCACATTTCCTAGCACTGCATTCCTTCTCTGCACACCCCCAAAACCAATCATGTTAATAGTCACTTTGCCCTCTCCATTCTCATTTATCAGACTTTCAAAATATTCTTTCCATCTGGTCCTAACTTCATCCTCATGGGTTAATAATCTACCACTTACATCCCTCGGTCTTTCACATTTCTTTCTGCCGTCACTTCTACTTTTCCACACCTCGTTCCAGAATAACTTCCTATTTTCAGAGTAATTTGCATTCATTTTTCTTCCTAGATCATCATTTACCTCCTTCTTTTTCCTTTTCAATTGACTTTTTACATGCTTCTTGCTCTCAATATATTCAGTTCTTATTTCAACTGAACCCCTGTCCTGTAACCACTTCAGTTACTTCTTCCTCTTAGCCTCCACTGCTCTCTTAACCCCTGCATTATCACTTCTTCCTCTTTTCCTCCACTGCTCTCTTAACCCCTGCAATATGGACCAGTGTCCCTGACCAGCATAGCTGCAAAATTGTGCGAGAGAATCCTGAGAGACAGATGGATACAATATATGGAGGAGATGTACATTTTGGCTGAAAGTCAGTTTGGATTCAGAAGTGGAAGGTCATGTGTTTCCAACCTGTAGGGCTTTTACTCAAGAGTGATTGACCTGCTACAGGAGAGAGACGGTTGGGTGGATTGAGTGCATTTTTATTTGGAGAAAGCTTTTGACAAGATACCCCACAAGTGGCATGTGGAAATTGGAACACATAGGAGGACTCAAGGGAAACCTCCTGGAGTGGATGAAAGACTTCTTGAGAGACAGACAAATGAGGACAGTAATAAAGGACATGATGTCTGGATAGAGGGAAGTAACAAGTGGAGTACCAGAGGGCTTAGTGTTAGCGCCAGTAACGTTCCTGAGTTACGTAAACGATATGGTAGATGGAATGAACGGTTATGCAAGTCTGTTTGTTGATGATTCAAAGATCATGAGGAAAGTAGAAGTTGAGGAAGACTGTAAAATGCTGCAAGAGGACCTGGATAGGATTAATGATTGGAGCCAGATGTGGGAAATGAAATTCTATCTATCTATAGCCCGACGCCCTAATCCCGCAAAGGGTGGCCGAAGACGGAACGCCTCCAAGTCGCTCTGTCACCCACCATTTGACTACCCTCCCCCCAACTCACCCCCCTCTCCCTCATATACCTCTCAACTCCATCCCTCCACCTCATCCTCGGTCTACCTCTCCCTCTCCCTCCCTCCACCTCACCTACATACACCCTCTTAGTCAGTCTTTCATTCTCCATTCTCTTCACATGTCCAAACCACCTCAGTGTATTTCTCCTAATCTTCTCAACCACATCCACATCCACCCCACAGCGTTCCTTCACTTCTTCATTCCTCAACCTGTCCCTCCACGTCACTCCACATGTTCCTCTCAAGTAACTCATTTCCACTGCTCTCACTCTTGACTTGTTCCCCTCTTGCAAGGTCCATGCCAAGCTTCCATACGTCAGGGTAGGGATCACAATACTATCATGCAGTGACTTCTTAACTTCCATACTCACCTCCCTATTTCTCATCACTGCTTTCAGTGTACCAACAACCTTCCTTCCCTGCTGTACCCTTTCACGCACTTCATCCCCCAAAGTTCCATCCTTACTCATCACACTACCCAAGTACTTGAATGCACTCACATTCTCCATATCCTCACCATCCAACCTCACTGCACACTCTGTGACTAATGATCATTCCTCTCACACACCACAACTTTACTTTTGTTTACATTAACTTTCAGATTCCTCCTCCTACACACTGTCCCAAATTAATTCACCAAACCTTGCAACTCCCATTCATCTTCACTCAACAGTACTGTATCATCAGCAAACAACAACACCAGAAGCTTCCAAATCTCACCCTCATTCATTAGAGCCACCCCCACATCCACTGCCCTGCCCTGCACCTCCTTTACAACCCCATCCATGTATATATTAAACAGCCATGGAGACATCACACAACCCTGTTTCAGTCCCACACTGAGATCAAAGAACTCACTCACCTCACCATCCACTTGCACTGCAGCCCTAGCTCCCTCGTACATACTCTTCACAGCTCTCAACAATTTCCCCTCCACTCCATTTATTCTTAAAACCTTCCACATACCTTGCCTATCTATTCTGTCATAAGCTTTCTCCAAGTCCATGAAGGCAGCATACACTCTCCTTCCCTTCTCTAGATACTTCTCCACTAAACATCTTAGAACAAATATCTGATCTACACACCCTTTTCCCTTCCTAAATCCCCCTTGTTCTTCTCCAACTAGCTCCTCTGTCATATGCCTAACCCTCTCAATGAGTATTCTACCATATATTTTACCAGTCACACTAAGAAGGCAAATACCCCTATGGTTACCACATACTTCTCTCTCCCCTTTTCCTTTGTATAAAGGAACAATTATACCTGATTTCCAGTCCCCTGGAACCCTTCCCTCTTCCCAAGCAAATCTACACAACTTTCATATCCACTCCACAACAATCTCACCCCCATACCTAAGCATTTCACCAAACACTCCATCAATTCCTGGGGCCTTTCCCAACTTAATCTTCTTCATCGCTTCCACTACTTCCGCCCTACTGATCTCTTCCTCCCTCCTCTCATCTCCTCTTCTCCCAGCCATTCCCCAGCCACTTATACTCGCACTGCTCTCACTCTCTAAATTCAACAAATCCTCAAAGTGCTCCTTCCATCTTCTCAATTTCTCTCTCTTCTCCACCAACAATCTATTATTCCTATCTTTCACTCCCCTACTATTTCCCCTTTCACACTGCCTTACTTTCTTTACCTCCTTCCAAAACAATTTCTTACTCTCCCTCCATTTCACACTCAGATTCCTCCCAAACTCTTCATCCACTTTCTTCTTACTCTCCTTCACCAGTCTCTTAACCTCCCTTCTCCTGCTCACATACACCTCTCTTTTCTCTCTCTCATCAATTCAATGCAAAAAAATGTAAAATATTGGAAATGGGTAAAAGTACCACAAGGCTATCACTGAATTATTTGATGGGTAATATACTAATCACACAAGCAAGAGAGGAGAAAGATTTGGGAGTGCTGGGCCAGGACAATTTGTCACCCGTAAAACACATTAATAAGCCAGTTAGAGAGACATATAATCTCCTGACTAATATAAGAGTAGCATTTCATTACATGGATAAGGAGATGATGACAATGTTAATAGTGGCCATGATCCACCCCAGGTTGGAATATGCAGCAGTAATGTGGTCCTCACACAAGAAAGATATAAACAAGATTGAGAGAATACAAAGAACAGCAACCAAGATGGCCCCTAGCCTGGCAAATCTGTCATACAGAAAGAGGCTGGAAAAGCTGGATCTGCTTTCCTTAGAAGAAAGAAGAGAGAGGGGCAACATGATTGCAGTGTTCAGGGCCATGAAGAAGTAGATAAAATTGACACAAAAGATCTGTTTGTTTGGGATGGTAGAGTAACAAGAGGGCACAGAATGAAACTGAAAAAGCTTCAAGGATATCAAGAAATATAGTTTTCCATACAGATGCATAGACCTGTGGAATAGCCTGGACAAAGAGATCGTCCAGTCTAAAAAAAACGAGTTCAAAGCAAAATTTGACTTACTGAGAAATAGAGACGGGACCCCACGCGGCAGACGTGCGACATCGGTGCTCCGTACCGAACCAACACGGCCAGTGGCATTACCTAAATTGGTATCTTTGTATGAGTCAAGCTCTGTACCAGGTTAGACTAAATGATTTTTCATTATTAAAAGGAAAAAAAAAAAAAGTTTAAAAAAGACTTGTTCAAACAGGAAAGAGAAACAAGACAAAAGAATGCGCTGAGTCATCTGAGGTTTGTTTAGACTACATCAACACGAGGATTGTAAGTACATACTCTGTACTTTTAGTAGTGCAAAATGGATACATACTTTAGTAAAGCAAGTTTGGAAAAGAAAAGGGATAACGGTAAAAAGCAAAATGATGATTTCTACCAAGAACTGGTTGAAGAGGAGACTCACAATAGACTGGTTGAACATGTACACAAACTAGAAATGGCTTTCAAAAATGAAATTGATGAAATGAAGAAGCAGATGCACTTGCAACAGGAAGAAATAGAAAAACCAGGAAGGGAGGCCAACAAGAAAGACACAACCATCAGTGAACTAACAGTGGAACTGAATACACTTAGGAAGAAAATGAGTGAAATGGCAAGTACAGTAGTCAATCACGACGGTGTTATGGAAGAGTTAAAAAATGACACAGAGACAATTAGGCAAGTAAGCAGTCTTATAGACCAGAGCAGTGATATTGAGGAGAAGATAACACAGGTGAATGAAGCTATGCAAAGCTACAAAAATGATGTGGAAACCACATATGCTGAAATGGTGAAAGTAAAGAAAGACTTAGAAACATGGGTGGAGGAAAAAAGCATTAAAAAGGAAGTGAAAAGAATAATCCAAAACAATCCAAAGTTAGTCAGAGATTCAGTAGATATAAACAAATCTATAGTAATCACTGGTATAGAAGAGGAAGAAGTAAAAAACAAGATCACAAGAGACAAAAAGGAGATGGCAAATGTAATGAGCTTACTGAAAGAAGTATCAGAGGAAAGCTGTAGTAAAGACATAGAGGAACACAAAAAGTTAGGGAAATATGAAAAAAGCAAGACAAGACCTCTAAAGGTGACTTTCCAGAGTGTAAACACTGTGGAAGAGATACTAAAAAATGCAAAGAATCTTATGGAAAAAGAGGAGTTCAAAAATGTATGGATAAAAAGATGCCTAAAACAAGAGGAACTGGAATTACTGAAAGAGAAAAGAGAGGAAACAAAAACAAAAAATGAGGGAAGATCAGAAGAGGAGAAGAAGAAAATTTTTTACAAAGTGATAGGATTGCAGGTGCGAAAGTGGTACACAAACAGGATGGAAGAAAAAGGAGAAAGTTAGTAGAACCATGTCATGACAAGTATATAAACAAGATGATAAAGTTGATGTACTCAAATGTGGATGGAATGGTATCTAAATTACTTGAGATGAATGATTATGTCAGAGAAAATGAACCACAAATAATATGCCTAACTGAAACAAAATTAACACCAAGGATATCCAATGACATACTAAAATTAAAGGAATACAATATATGGAGAAGAGACAGAAATTTAAAAAAAGGAGGAGGAATTATAATATTAACTAAGAAAAATCTAAAAGTAAAGGAAATAAAACTAGATATACCATCACAAGTAGAACTGATTGCAGTAGAGATCAACACATCTGAAGGTAAAGTAATTGTAGCCAATTTGTACATGCCACCCAGATCAAATACATGGGAAAGAGACGAATATGAGGACCTGGCAGAGAGTACAATTCAGAGTTTAAGATCATTACTACATAAAATGGAAGAGAAATCGGAAAGAATATCCTAACTGGGGATTTTAATACAAATATAAATTGGAATACTCTAGATATAATTAGCCAAGAAAGCTGTTGGGACCAAAAGCTCCTGGATCTCGTGCAAGAGTTTTTCCTAACGCAACATGTGAGGGAAACCACCAGAAAAAGAGGACTTGATGTGCCTTCAGTGCTAGATCTAATATTTACTAGGCAAGAAAATGATATTGACAGTTTAATATATCACCCTCCACTCGGCAAAAGCGATCATGCAGTACTAAATTATAACTTCAGGATAGCATATGACATAGTAAACAGCAATGACAGTTACAAAAAGAGCCTAAACTATAAAAAGGGAAATTATCAAGACCTAAAGAAGTATTTCTTAAAAGTTGATTGGGAAAATGAGCTTAGAGGACAAGATTTAAATGCTGTATATAAAAAATTCTGTGAATTTTATGAAATAGGAGTCCAGAAGTACATCCCACAGCACAAAGAAGCAGATAAGAAAATACAGAAATGGTTCAATACAGAATGTAAAAAATCAAAAGAAAAAAGAGATTTGTTGTGGAATAGATACAGAAGACATAATAGTGAAAGGGCGTATAATAATTACAAACAGGCAAGAAACGACTATACAAAAATAAGGAGGGAAGCCCAAAAACAGTTTGAGGAGGATATAATAAATAAAAGTAGCAACGTTGGGTCTGGTTAGTACTTGGATGGGTGACCGCCTGGGAACACCAGATGCTGTTGGCATAACGTTCTCCCTACGTGTCAAGTGGGGTTGGTGGAGGATTAGTGCCCCTCCCTGTAAAACAATTAACTCTGAGCCCTGGGCCACCCCGTTTGGGATACATGGCGTCTGGCAATGGATGGATGGATGGATAATAAATAAAAGTAGCAATCAACCAAAGCTGTTTTACAGCTATATCAGAAGCAAAACCAAAGTAAAAGATATAATACAATCAATTACGGACGAGGGAATCACTTATACACAAGAGAAAGATATTTGTGAAGCACTAAATAAGAATTTCCAATTAGTTTTTACAGAAGAAAAAAATTTTGAGAGGGACTATGTGGAACATGCATGTCCACACATACTACCAGATATACAAATAGCAGAAAAAGTAATACAGGAGGAGTTAAGTAGATTAGACTGAGGAAAAGCAAGTGGTCCTGATGAAATTTCATGTTGGGTACTACGAGAATGTGCAAAGGAGTTAAGTAAACCATTATTTTTAATTTTCAAGAAATCCTTGAGTCAAAGTAAACTACCTGATATTTGGAAAAAAGCAAATATTGTCCCCTTATTTAAGAAAGGAAATAGACAAAATCCACTCAACTACCGACCAGTATCATTGACCAGTGTTGTAAGCAAGGTATTAGAAAAACTTATAAGAAAAGCCTGGGTAAATCATCTAGAACACAGTATGATAACAGAAAGACAGTTTGGTTTCAGAAAAGGAAAATCATGTGTTACTAATCTGTTGAGCTACTATGACAGAGTAACAAACACAATACAGGAAAGGGAAGGATGGGTGGACAGTATCTATTTAGATTTCAAGAAAGCTTTTGACACAGTACCACACCAAAGACTTTTATGGAAACTGTACCATCAAGGAGGAATTCGAGGCAAACTGTTTTGTTGGATGCAAGATTTTCTCATAAAAAGAGAAATGAGAACAGTACTAAGAGGAAACTACTCATCATGGAAAGAAGTGACAAGTGGAGTACCACAGGGTTCAGTGCTGGCACCAATCATGTCTTTAGTGTATATAAATGATATAAACAGTAACACTGGAAATGAGAGCTATCTGAATATGTTTGCAGATGATGCAAAAATACAAAGGAGAATTACTAACACAGACTTTTGTAAAGAGCTACAAGAAGAATTAAATAAACTTCATGAATGGAGTAGTACATGGCAAATGGAATTCAATGTGGACAAGTGTCATGTAATCAAGTTTGGTAAAAGTGGAAAAAGACCTGATTGGGATTATAAGTTAGGAAATAAAACCCTATACACATCAGAAAGAGAGAAAGACCTAGGTGTGATTATCAATAACAGACTATCTCCGGCTGACCACATCAGCGAGAAGGTACGGAACATGTATACACTGCTTGCAAATATGAGAATAACATTCACATACATAAATGAAGACATGCTAAGAAGGATAATAACATCATTCATCAGACCAACCCTGGAATATGCATCAGCAGTCTGGAGTCCTCATCTCAAAAAGCACATAGACAAGATTGAAAAAGTTCAAAGGGCCGCTACAAGATGGATACCAAGCTTAAGGGACCTAAGCTATGAAGAAAGACTAAATAAACTGAATCTACCAACACTACAGGAGAGAAGGAAAAGAGGTGACATGATAATGCTATATAAGTGCATATCATGGAAGGAGAAAATAGACATAAATGATTACTTGACATATGGAGAAGCATCAGCAAGAGGACACTGCAAAAAAACTGCATAAGAAGAGAGGTGATAAAGATGTAAGGAAATTCACTTTCCCAAACAGAGCAATTGATCAATGGAATGCACTACCAAATGGAACAGTGTGTGCCAAAACAATTCACAAATTTAAGGATATGTACGATAAATATGGTTTAAGACAAGGGACAGTACGAGCTTGACTCATTCCTGTAAAGAGAGAATTAGGTAAGAACACACACACGAGGAGCCAAGCAGAGAGGACACACGTCACATCGTTTCATGTTCTGGTCAAATCTGGCCAAGTGGCTACACCTATTTTTTTTTTTTTTTTTTTTTTTTTTTAAATAACAGAACCGAGGAAGGAAAAACAAATGAATAAAAAAAATAAAATCCACACACCAGATTACTGGTGTCCTCTGTTCATAAAATATCTGTAACAGTCAGACTTGAACAGCTGTGGGTTGAAATTTGGAGGGAAACAACTCTGGGGAAGTGAGTTCCAGAGAGATGCAGTTCAGGGAATGAAAGAATTCTGATAGGCAGAAGTTTTGCAACATGGCTGAGTGACATTCCAGTCATGAGCACTACCAGATGCCCGTGTAGCACGAGGGAAGGCACGGAGAGGTGGCACCATGGATGAAACTTCATCTGAGCATTTGCCAAAAATATATCTGTATAATAATGCAAGGGAGGAAACATTCCTTCTTACTTGGAGGGGAGGTAGTTTATTTGTTATGGCAGGGTTGTTTATAATTCTAACAGTTTTGTTCTGATTTTTGTCTAGTTGTTTTAGTGCAACCCCCCCACATCCATTCCACAAGGGTGAGCAATATTCAAGCTCAGAGCACACATGACTCATATAAATTATAGCTAACTGCTCATCAGCGAAGAAAGTTACAGACTCTGTACAATAATCCAAGTTTCTCTGAGGCAGTTTTAACATGTGATCTGACATGAGAGGTCCAGCTGAGGGCATTGTTAAGTAAGACGCGAAGAATGTCAATACTTTTGGAAATGGGAATATTAGTAGCACTGAAGGTAATGTACGAATCTGGCAATATCTGTCTATTAGTAAATTGTATATATTTAGCATTACTAGCATTAAAAAGGACAAATTAGTACAGTATATATGAGTCAAGCTCTGTACCAGGTTAAACTAAATGGTGTCCTAATATAAAAGAGGAAGTTTTAAGTAAGACTGTTGTTCAAACAGTAAAATAAATGAAGTAGTGCAGGAATGCGCCCAGCAGGAAGTGTCGGCTGATTATTTGTTTTGTCTGCGCCAGGGAATGTAAGTAGAATCTGTGCTCTTAGTACTGGATGATGTCCATCTACTTTAGTAAAGCAAATTTGGAAAAGAAAAGGGATAAAGGTAGAAAGCAGGATGATAATTTCTACCAGGAACTGGTTGAAATGGAGATGTACAATAAGCTGGTAGAATGGGTAAACAGTTTGAATATGGCACTTCAGAATGAAATGGATGAAATTAGGGAACAGTTGCATATGCAGAAGGAAGAAACAGAAAAATTAGGAAAGGAAGTCAACAAGAAAGACAAAACAATAGATAAGCTGACAGTAGAAGTGGGTTCACTTAGAAGGAAAATTAGTGAAATGGCAAGTACAGTAGTCAACCATGAGAGTACCATGAAAGCATTAAAAAATGATACAGAGACAATTAGGCAAGTAAGCAATCTGATAGATCAGAGCAGTGATACTGAAGAGAAGATAACACAGGTGAAATAAGTGATGCAAAGCTACAAAAATGATGTGGAAACCACTTATGCTGAAATGGTGAAAGTACAGAATGACTTAGAAAAGAGGGTTGATGAAAAAAGCATTAAAAAAGAAGTGAAAAGAATAATCCAAAACAATCCTAAATTGGTCAGTGATTCACCAGATATAAAAAAATCTATAGTAATCACCGGTATAGAAAAGGAAGAAATAAAAAACAAGATCCCGAGAGACAAAAAGGAGATGCCATATGTAATGAGCATACTGAAGGAAGCATCAAAGGAAATCTGTATTAACCCCCCCCATCCCGACGTTTTCTGGGCAGTGGTACGCCCCAGTCCCGACATTTTTTTTTTTTTTTTTTTTTTTTTTTTTTTTTTTGCTCAAACATCCGCTTTTGGTGAGAAACATCGAAAATTCATAGAGAAATCACTCACCTGAGGTTTAAAATACTCGATCCAGGTAAGAGTACCTCCTTACCTTACAGGGTTTTCTATCAGGCTGGCTGCAAAGAAAACGAGTTCTATAGGAGGATAACTATTCCACACCACTCATAAACGGTATTTATTTATTTATTTGGTACGAATTTATATGTAGTACGAGAGTATATTGATTTTCAAATGGTAATATAGGCATTATAAGCATTGTTTCACTCACTGACTCATCACCATTCCTGACCTTTTTTTGCCACATTACCTGATCATCATTTCTGACTGTTTCTTCCTCTAATGCTATGTAAACTTTGTCCTCCACATTGTCATCGATTGGGGAATCACTCTGGCCCTGAAAGTCTTTATTGGCCAGGTCACTGGTAATAGGTGAATTGCCGAGACAATGGCGTGCAGGGGGGGTGGGGAGAGGTTATGCGGTGTAAGGCATTGTCCCTGCTTGGCATCATGTAGAGGAATAGAGGAAGGTGTCCCGTGTATACGTGCCAAAAATCACTCATGAAAATTGAAAATTGTGCAAATTAGGGACCTTGCAATGTTGCCGCGTTAATTTACTCCGGGATATGAGTGCACATCATGTGAGGAAGTGAATTCACGTCTCCGGGACGGGGTGGGTTAAAGACATAGAGGAACACAAAAGGCTAGGGAAATATGAGTGAAATAAGTCAAGGCCCCTAAAGGTAATCTTCCAGAGTGTAAACACTGTGGAGGAGACACTAAAAAATGCAAAGAAACTCATGGAAAAAGAGGAATTAAAAAATGTATGGATAAAAAAATGCCTAACTCAAGAGGAACTGGAATTACTACAAGAGAAGAGGGAGGAAGCAAAAACAAAGAATGAGGGAAGATCAGAGGAGGAGAAGCATACATTTTTTACAAAGTAACTGGATTGCAGGTTCGAAGGTGGTATATAACCAGGACGTAAAAAAGAGGAAGGTAGAGGACCCAAGTCATGACAAGTATGTAAACATGATGATTAAGTTGATGTACTCAAATGTAGATGGAATGGTATCTAAATTATTAGGGATTAATGATAATATCAGAGAAAATGAACCACATATTAAAATGCTTAACTGAAACAAAATTAACACAAAGGATATCAAATGACATCCTAAACTTAGAGAAATACAATATATGGAGAAAAGATGGGAACTTGAAAAAAAAAAAAAAAAAAAAAAAAAAAAAAATCTAAAATTCAAAGAAACAGAACTAGATACAAATATACCCTTACAAGAAGAACTGATTACAGTAGAGCTCAATACATCTGAAGAGAAAGTAATTGTAGCAAATTTATACATGCCACCCAGATCAAACACATGGGAAACAGACGAATTTGAGGATCTGGCAGAGAATACAATTCAGAGTTTAAGAGCATTACTACACAGAATGGAAGAGAAATCGGAAAGAATTATACTAACTGGAGATTTTAATACAAATATAAATTGGAATACTCTAGATATAATAGGCCACGATAGCTGTTGGGACCAAAAGCTCCTGGATCTTGTGCAGTTTTTTTTCCTAACGTTCAGTGGGTTAGAGCACTCTGCTCTGACCGAAGGGTCGGGGATCGAATCCACCCAAGGGTCACTGGTAGACATCAGGAAGGGCATCCGGTCATAAAATGCTACACGCTCCAAACCAAAGTCCTCTAATCAGGGGCAACGCCTTAGCCCTTATCCAGAAAAGGGGTACCTGGCATAAAACTCACACACAACATGTAAGGGAAAGCACCAGAAAAAGAGGACCCGATGTACCCTGAATGCTAGATCTTATATTTACTATGCAAGAAAACGATACTGACAATATAATGTATCAATCTCCATTCGGCAAAAGCGACCATGCAGTACTAAATTGCAACTTCAGGACTGCACATGACATATTTATCAGCAATGAAAGTTACAAAAAGAGTCTAAATTATAACAAGAGAAACTACCATGACCTAAAGAAGTACTGTACTTCTTGGAAACAGATTGGGAAAGGGAGCTTAGAGGAGAAGATTTAAATGCTACGGTATATTTAAAAAATTCTGTGAACTTTATGAAATAGGAGTCCAGAAGTACATCTCACAGCACAGAGAAGCAGAAAAGAAAATAAAGAAATGGTTTAAAACAGAATGTAAAAAATTAAAAGAAAAAAAGAGATTTATTGTCGAATAGATACAAAGACACAATAGTGAAAGGGCATATAACAACTATAAACAGGCAAGAAACGATTACACAAGAATAAGGAGGGAAACCCTAAAACAGTTTGAGGGGGACATCATAAATAAAAGTAGTGCTCAACCGAAGCTATTTTACAGCTACATCTGACGCAAAACCAAAGTAAAAGATGAAATACAATCCATTACGGATGAGGGGATCGCTAATACACAAAAGAAGGATATTTGTGAAGCACTAAATAAGAATTTCCAAACAGTTTTTACAGAAGAAAATAATTCTGAGAGGGATGATATGGAACATGCATGCCCACACATATTACCAGATATATAAATACTGTATCAGAAAAAGAAATACAGGAGGAGTTTAGTAAATTAGACAAAGGAAAAGCAAATGGTCCTGATGAAATTTCATGTTGGGTGCTACATGAATGTGCAAAAGGAGTTAAGTAAATCATTATCTTTAATTTTCAAGGAATCCTTGGGTCAAGGTAAATTACCTGATATTTGGAAAAAAGCAAACATTGTTCCCTTATTCAAGAAAGCGAACAGACATAATCCACTAAACTACTGACCAGTATCACTGACCAGTGCTGGAAGCAAGGTATTAGAAAAGCTGATAAGACCAGTATCACTGACCAGTGTTGTAAGCAAGGTATTAGAAAAGCGGATAGGAAAAGTTTGGGTAAATCATCTAGGACACAACATGATAACATAAAGACAGTTTGGTTTCAGAAAGGGAAAATCATGTGTTACTAATCTGTTGAGCTACTATGACAGAGTAACAAAAACATTACAGAAAAGAGAAGGATGGGTGGACAGTATCTATTTAGATTTCAAGAGTACCGCACCAAAGACTTCTATGGAAACTGTACCATCAAGGAGGAATCCGAGGCAAACTGTATTGTTGGATGCAAGATTTTCTATAAAAAAAAAAAGAGAAATGAGATCAGTACTAAGGGGAAATTACTCATCAATGAGGGAAGTGACCAGCGGAGTTCCACAGGGCTCAATGCTGGCACCAATCATGTTTTTAGTGTATATAAATGATACAGATAGCAACACTGGAAATGAAAGCTATCTAAATATGTTTGCTGATGATGCAAAAATACAAAGGAAAATTACTAATGCAGACTCTTGTAAAGAGCTACATGAAGAATTAAATGAACTTCATGAATGGAGCAATACATGGCAAATGGAATTCAATGTGGACAAGTGTCCTGTAATCAAGTTTGGTAAAAGTGGAAAAAGATCTGACTGGGATTATAAGTTAGGAAGTAAAACCCTACACATATCAGAAAGGGAGAAGGATCTAGGAGTGATTATCAATAACAGACTATCTCCAGCTGACCACATCGACGAGAAGGTACGTAACATGTATGCAATGCTTGCTAATATGAGAACAGCATTCACATATATTAATGAAGACATGCCAAAAATGATAATAAAATCATTCATCAGACCACCCCTGGAGTATGCATCAGTAGTCTGGAATCCTCATCTCAAAAAACACATAGACAGAATTGAAAAGGTACAAAGGGCAGCTACAAGATGGGATCTAAGCTGTGAAGAAAGACTAGGAAAACTGAATCTACCAACACTACAAGAGAGATGGAAAATGGGAAACATGATTATGCTATATAAATGCATCTCAAGGAAAGAGAAAATAGACATAAATGAATATATAACCTATGGGAAAGCATCAGCAAGAGGACACTGCAAAAAACTACATAAAAAGTGAGGCGATAAAGATGCAAGGAAATTCAGTTTCCCAAATAGGGCAATTGGTCAGTGGAATGCACTACCAAATGAAATAGTATGTGCCAAAACTATTCATAAATTTAAGGATATGTACGATAAAAGTGATTTAATACCTGGGACAGTACGAGCTTGACTCATTCCTGTAAAGATGCAATTAGGTAATAACAATTAGGTATGAATACACACACACACAAACACACACACACTGGTTCATTTGTGCAACACCAGAGAGTTGCAGTAGTCCTTAGCTTGAGCTCACCTGATGTCTACCAATCTATCTGTTGCAAGATGCCTTAATCCCATAAGAGGTGACCACAAACAAATCTCCATATTACCCTGTCCTCTGCTATTTGGCTCACTTCCCTTGATCTCAACACCCCTCTCTATCAAACCTCTCTCAACTCCATCCCTCCATCTCATCCTTGGTCTCCCCCTCCACCTGACCTCACAAACAAATCTCCTTGTCCTCTGCTATTTGGCTTACCTTTCCCTAACTTACACCCCACTGTTTCATATATCTTCCCACTCCATCCCTCCATCTCATCCTTGGTCTCCCCCTTCCTTCTTTCCCCCTCCACCTGACTATCATGCACTCTTCTAGCCATTCATCCCTTACATACTCTTTTGCCTAGTCTGGCTTTCATACACAATTCTAGCCAGTCTCTCTTTCTCCATCTTTTCCACTTGGCCAAACCATCTGAAAGTACTGTACAGTACTTCTTTAAACACTTTCAACCACAAAAGATCATATGAAAAAAGTAGTACCAAACTCCTCTACAGAGTTAACATGCTGATCTCACCCCTGGTGGAATGACACAAGTGAAGGATAAAAGCAGTAGAAAAGAATGGAAAATGAGTGGAAAAGAGTTATTTGAGAGGAGCATGTGGGGAAAAAAAAAAAAAAAAAGTGGAAGAGAGTAATCTGAGAGGAGCATGTGAAATTCTATGGAAATACAGACTGACAACTGAGGAAGCAAAGAAGCACTGTGGTACTGATGTGGATGCAACTGGAAGTGTTGAGTGAGATACTCTGGCCATATGGAAAGAATGGAGACTGACACTGACTAGGAGTGTGTACAGTATATAAATTAGGTGGAAAGAGAGATTAAGATGGTGGGATGGAGAGATATATTAGAGGAGTAGCGAGCTGGAGGCAGGTCAGCCAAATGGCCGAGGACAGAGACATGGAGGTGATTTACTTATGGCCACCCCTTGAGGGATTAACGTGTCTGGTAACAGCTAGACAGACAGATTAGATAGATAAACAGACGAGGTCAAAGGGTATCTGCTGGTGGTGCATGACTTCCTGTAAATATCTGCTACCATAACCTCAATCCTGGCCTAAAAAAAGAAAAAAATCATGCCATATGGGTCAGACACCTTACATTCTGCAACTTTGTATTTTTTTTTAAATTACTGATTATTTAGTGCACAGCATCTCCCTTTCCTTTAAAATTCAAATGCTTGATGTTTTTAAAAACTTCCTTACCTTTCTTCCTGCCTCCCTCCCTTGCTGGATGGTGTAGAGGGTGAGGAATAGCCTAATCCTTGTCTATCCTTTTCTCACCTGTTTGTTAGATCCTTGTAGCCTCAGATCCACATTTTTTTTTTCTCACCAGATAACTTTAATATGTGGCCACAGGTCCCCTGTCATTCCTGCTCCATGTGAACTCTCGTATAATGTTACTGAGAATTCCTCACTTAACTCTCCATTCACTCTCAAAGATGTATATACAGCAGCTGCCCATTCATTAAATTTCATCACCAACCTGACAATCCATTCATTATGACACAGCTTTCTCACAGCCCATTTTTACTATCAACCATGGAACTCAAGCAAATGCCTTCTTCAAATCCACACCCATCTTCCACTCACTTGATGTAGTTCTGCATACTTCTTCCTTTCCCTTTCTCATTGTCTGTGTGTCCCCACTTCCTACCTCCCTCTTTCCATCCTGTCACTTTTTATTATTTTTCCAGTTCAGGTGGCTCTACAATGAATGATCCTAATGGTTTCCTGTAACTGAAGAAACTGTTTAAAATGCTGGGTGGTAACCATAAAACCAGATAATGGAGTGATGTGGAGCCTGCTATGGTGTCAGTCAACTGGATGGACTGATACAAATCAGGCATCCATCCAGGAACCAAGTCTCCACAATATTTCGTTCCCTGCCCCTTGCTGTGGTGAGGTGCTGTCAGCTGCAAGGGAATATCAGTATGATGCACAGGATGGCCCTGCAAGGGCAGTTCCTTGGCTGTGGTTGATGGGTCTACTTAGCCACATGACTGGGGTTCATCATCAGCAACAACAGTTTTAGTTTGTGAAGGTATTTCTCCTGCAGCTGCTGGACACTGAATATTCCTTTGTATGGTACTCACCTTCTCCCTTATCATATTCTCGATAACAATTTCCATAATATCAAGTTTCTGATCTAACAGCTTCAACATTAAGTACATACAATAAAAAAAGTATCTTTACACAGGTGACTGACAGTTTCACATTAAGAATTGCTGCTGTTGGCATTTTCTTCCTAAGGCAACCAGTTATGAATGATAGTTGTATCACGAGTTGCATATACCTCAATCTTTATGAGGTGCTGATGATATAGCAGGCAAATGGATAGACGAAATGTACTTAGGGGACATTTTAAATTGTTCATCCACCATTTCAACACGCAGAGACAGGAAAACATAAATATATATTGTGTGGGTAAGATTGAAAGTTGGACTAAAAATGTGGGTGATTGTGTGTGTTTATGCGCCAAGGCAAGATTGTGCCAGCAGAGTGAAAGAAGAGTTCTGGACAAATGTGGAAGTGTGCATGGAAAAGTTTGAAAGGCATGACAGAGTGTTTTTGATTGGTGATAAGAATGGTAAGGTAGGGAATGTGAAGGTGTATGGAGTAGTTGGTGAGTGGGGTGTGCCTGCTGAGATAGATGAGAATGGCAGTGCTTTAGTGGACATTTGTGCTGGGAAGGGGGTGGTGATAGCCAATACCCTCTTCAGGCACAAAATGATCCACAGGTATACATGGCGAGTGATGAGAAGGGTGGGTGGTGAACTGAATGAAAGGAAGGAAATGATTGATTATGTATGTATTTACCTAACTGTATTTATCTAATTGTGATATACAGGAAATGATCTAAGCTCGTGGGGTCCCATCTCTGTTTCTCAGTAAGTCAAGTTTAGCTTTAAACTCATTTAAGTTTTTAGACTGGACGATCTCTTTGTCCAGGCTATTCCACAAGTCTATACATCTATAAGGAAAACTATATTTTTTGATATCCTTCAAGCAGCTTGGCTTCTACAGTTTCATTCCGTGTCCTCTTGTTATTCTCTTATCCCATAAAAACAGATCTTCTTTATCAATTTTATCTACTCCCACCATGCTCCTGAACACTGCAATCATGTCGCCTCTCTTTCTCCTTTCTTCTAAGCAAGGCAAATCCAGCTTTTCCAGCCTCTCTCTGTATGACAGATCTGCCAGACTGGGGACCATTTTGGTTGCTGTTCTTTGTATTCTCTCAATCTTGTTTATATCTTTCTTTTTGTGTGGGGACCACACTGCTGCTGCATATTCAAACCTGGGGCGAATCATGGTCACTATCAATTTTTTCATCATCTCCTCAACCATATAATGAAAAGCTACTCTTATATTAGTCAAGATTTTACACGTCTCTCTAACTGTCATTACCAATAATGTGTTTTTCAGGTGACAAACTGTCCTGGACCAGCACTCCCAAATCTTTCTCTTCTCACTTTTGTGACTGGTTCATTATCCATCAAATACTTCAATGATGGCCTCTAGGTACTTTTACCCATTTCCAATATTTTACATTTCTTTGCATTGAATTCATTTCTCACATCCAGCTCCAATTGTGTATCCTGTCCAGATCCTCCTGCAGCATTTTACATTCCTCCTCAACCTCTACCTCCCTCAAGATCTTTGCATCATCAGCAAACAGACTTGCAAAACTGTTCACTCCATCTACCATATCATTTACGTAAAGCAGGAACATTACTGGCGCCAACACCGAGCCCTGTGGGACTCCACTTGTTACTTCCCTCCATCCAGACATTCTATCCTTTTTATTACTGTCCTCATCTGTGTGTGTCTCAAAAATGTCTTTCATCCATTCCAGGAGGTTCCCCATCAATCCTCCTATATGCTCAAGTTTCCACATTAGTCTCTTATGGGGTACCTTGTCAAAGGCCTTCTCCAAATCTAAATACACACAATCCACCCAACCATCGCTCTCCTGTAGCACGTCAATCGCTCTTGAGTAAAAACTCAGCAAGTTGGAAACACATGATCTTCCACTTCTAAATCCAAACTGACTATCAGCCAAAATATTCATCTCTTCCAGATATTTTATCCATCTATCTTTTAGAATTCTCTCGCACAATTTAGCGACCATGCTGGTCAGGAACACTGGTCTATAATTCAGGGGTTCTTCCCTGTTTCCTTCCTTATAAATTGGTACCACATTTGCCCTTTTCCATTCTTGAGGCACTTTCCCCTCTTCCAGAGAACACAATTAATCTGTGAATCTTATCCGCCAGTTGTTCTCTGCATTCCTTCAGTACCCAATTAGAGATTCCATCTGGTCCTGGGGCTTTCCTTCCATCTTGAGTTTCCAGTAATTTATACACATCCTATACTTCCACTTTTATATCTTTTATCACTACAATTCTAGTCACTCCCTCCCCTTTCACAAACTCCTTTTCATTAGTGAAACTGATTGGAAACATTTGTTCATTATTTCTGCTTGCATTGCTGTATCTTTATAGACCTCTCCTTCTACTTTCAGTTTGGTGATTCCTTCCTTTTGTTTCAGATTGCCATTGACAAATCTATAAAACAGTTTGGGTTCATTCTTACATTTGTCTATTATATCTTTTTCAAAAATCCTTTCTTCCTCTCTACATATTCTTGTGTATTCATTTCTAGTTCGTTTATATTCTTCCTTTGTTCTGTTGTTATTTCTCTTTCTCCAATTGTTCTATGAGATGTCTCTCTTTTTTTGCTATCACACACCTTCTATTGAACCACTCCTTTTTCCTATTTTCTTTCCCCCTTACTCTTGGCACAAATTTTTCCACTCCCGAATTATAGAGGCCTAGAAAAATATCCCACTTCCTCTGTATCTCTCTTGTTTCTCTTAATTTTCTCCAATCTGCATTTTCAAAAAATTTTCACAATTCTGTAAAGTTTGCTTTCCCAAAGTTGTATCTTCCCTGCCTATAAAGCTCGTCTCTTGGCTCCACATTCCCTGTTATCGTCTGGAACTCAATGACCAATGAGGGAATGTAAGAAAATGTTCTGGAACGAGGAAAAGAGAGTTAGGGTGGCAGTGAAGTTAGCAGGGGAGTGAAAGATAAAAATAGTAGATTACTAAGGGAGAAAAAGTAAGCAGATGGATAGAACACTTTCAGGAATTGTTGAACATACAGAATGAAAGTAATGCGAGTATAAGTGACTGGGGAATGGCTGGGAGAAGGAAGGAGGTGAGAAGACATGAAGAAATTAGTAGGATGGAAGTTGTGGAAGCAATGAAGAAATGGGGGAGAAATGTGTGGATGAAAGGATGCGAAAATGTGTAATGGATGCAAGAGCATAAGGTTCGGGGAGTGGACTTTCTGACCACCACCAAGTGGTGGTCAGAATAAAAGCCCAAGTAAAATACAGAACTAGAAGAAGGGAAGGATGGGAGGAAGGAGTATATGCAAGGAGAGTGGAATGGTTACAAGAGGATGAGAAAAAGGCAGAATATAAGAGAGAAGTGGAGGAATGATTGGGTATATATGATCTGGAGAAGATGGGGATGTGGAAGGTGTCTGCAAGATATTCACAGAAGAAATATGTGCAGCATGTGAGGTGGTGTGTGGGGTGAAGAGAAGACAAAAGGGGGGGGGGTGCAAGAAACAGCATGGTGGAATGAAGAGGTAAGACAGGCTGTGGCACAAAAGAAGAAAGCATACTGTATAATGAATGGATGAGAAATAGGGGCGTGGAAGAAGTTGAGAGACGGAAGAGAGAATTATATGTAGAAAGGAAGAGAGAGGTGAAAAGATTAGTAAGAGAGAGTAAGAAGAGCGTGGATGAGGAATTTGGATGGAATTTGAGTGTAAAGTGGAGGGAATGTAAGAAAATGCTCTGGAAAGAGGTAAAGAGAGTTAGACAGGGTGGCAGCGAACTTAGTAGGGGAGTGAAAGATAAAAATAGTAAATTACTAGTGGAGATGGAAGAAAAAGTGAGCAGATGGAAAGAACACTTTAAGGCACTGTTGAATATAGAGAATGAAAGTAATGCGAGTATAAGTGACTGGGGAATGACTGGGAGAAGGAAGGAGGTGAGAAGACAGGAAGAAATCAGTAGGATGGAAGTTGTGGAAGCAATCAAGAAAGTCAAAATGGGGAAAGCCCAGGAATTAATGGAGTGTGTGGTGAAATGCTGAAGCATGGGGGAGAAATAGTAGCAGAATGGATGTGGAAGATGTGCAGACTGGCCTGGGAGGAAGGTAGAGTCCCTGAGGATTGGAAGTCAGGTATAATTATTCCCTTGAACAAAGGGAAATTGGAAAAAGAAGTGTGTGGTAATCATAGGGGCATTTGTCTTCTTAGTGAAATAGGAAAAGTATATGGTAGGATACTTATTGACTGAGTTGGGGAAAAAACAAGAGGAATTAGTTAGAGAAGAACAGGGAGACTTTAGGAAGGGAAGAGGATGTGTAGATCAGATATTCATTCTCAGATCTTTAGTGGAAAAGTTTCTAGGGAAGGGCAAGAAGTTGTATGAGGCCTTCATGGATTTGGAGAAAGCATATAATTGGCTGGATAGACAAGGATTGTGGAAAGTATTAAGAATATATGAAGTACAAGGGGAGTTGTTGAATGCTGTGAAGAGTATGTATGAGGGTGCTAAGGCTGCAGTGCATGTGGGTAGTGAACTGAGTGAATTTTTCTATCTGAAGGTTGGGTTGAAACAGGGATGTCATTCTTCCATGGTTGTTCAATCTGTACATGGATGGGGTTATAAAAGAGATACAATTAGGTACGGCAGTGGAAGTTGGAGTGGCCCTAGTAAGAGAGGGCAGTGTTTGGAAACTCCTTGTACTGTTGTTTGCAGATGATACTGTGTTGTTAAGTGAAGATGAATGGGAGCTGCAAGGCTTGGTGGAGGAGTTTGGGAGAGTGTGCATGAAACGGAATCTACAGGTGAATGTGGGGAAAAGTAAAGTTATGGTTTTTGAGAGAAGTGAAGTCAGTGAATGTACAGAATGTACAGTGTGGTTGGATGATGAGGAAATGGAAAATGTGAGTATGTTTAAGTACTTGGGTAGTGTGATGAGTATGGATGAAAGTTTGGAGGGTGAAGTGCTTGAAAGGGTACAACAAGGAAGAAAGGTTGCTGGTTCCTTGAAATCAGTGATAAGAAACTAGGAAGTGAGCATGGAAGAGAAAAAGTTACTACATAACAGTATTGTGATACCAACTCTAATGTATGGAAGTGAAGTTTGAACCTTGTTGGAGGGACACAAGTCAAAAGTGAGAGCGGTGGAAACAAGTTACCAGTATTTGAGAGGAGCATGTGGAATCACATGAAGAGACAGACTGACAAATGAGGATGTAATGGAGTATTGTGGTGTGGATGTGGATGTGATAGGAAGTGTTAGGAGAAACACACTGAGGTGCTCTGGCCATGTGGAGAACATGAAGAGTGAGAGACTGATGAGGACAGTGTATATGAGTGAGGTGGAGAGGTAGAGAGGGAGGGGGAGGCCAAGGATGAGATGGAGGGATGGACTGGAGAAGTATATGAGAGAGGGGGGTGTGAGTTGGGAGAAGGGCAGTGAAGTGAAGGGGGACAGGGCGATGTGGAGGCGATTTGTTTGTGGCCACCCTGTACGGGATTAAGGCGTCTGGTATTAAATAGACTTATAGGATTGTGTACAATCAAACCTTCTGCCTGATCTGTGCTGGTGGGCCTTGCACTGGCTCAGCACCGTTAAGCGTATCCCTTTTCCAGTCAAATCCCTCATTCAGTTTCTCTCTGGAACTCTCCTCCCCAAATTAGTGTCCCCCCAAAACTTCAACCCACAGTAGTTCAACTGTTACAAACCTGAGACACACTGCACTATCACTGCTGGCAAAAACCAGCTCCGGTGCATGATAATGACGTTTTTTGGCCAAAAAAAAATATGCAATAGCAGCAGGCATGCAGATTATCATTTTGCAATGATAAAAAAAAGTTACCATATGAAAAAGAAATATTACATATATACCTCAGCGGGAGAGTCAAGGTCTATGACTGGCCACAATACTGGAGTCTGGTGTTGGTGGCCATCCTGTGTTGCCGTCATACGCGTGGATGCAACCACACTTTTTGATGACACTGCATCATACACTTCCATCACTGTATACCCTGAAAGTCATAGCTGCTGTAGCTTCATATAAAATTAAAGCATATCAGCAAAAGCAAAGTGGAATTTTATACGACCAATATAATCTCCAGAACGTCTATAACAGATGTAAGTACTCACATCAACATTTTATGTAAAAAAATATGGGAAAAGAGTGGGTAAAAGCGAGAGACATTTTTCCGCAAACATGGCGCCGTGTAAGGTACGCGATGAAAATAGAGAGTCCCAGTTCAATAAAATCTTCAAACGTTTAATTATAACTTAATGAAAAGATGTATTGTTGTTTTTATTCGGGAAAATTCTGTCATCTTTTTAGTATATTTTAATACGATGTATTAATAATATAATGTACGAGTAGTTATATTTAGCGAAAGAATTTGACCCACTGCGGACATGCCTCTCGAGCCTTGACTCTGGGACAATTTTTAAGTTTCTCTAGTCTCTACCACTACCACTGTCACCACTAAATGTACCTTCAAAACCTGTTCTGAGCACAGTTTTCGTAACATAAACTCTCTAATTGTACAAAGAACATCATCTGCTTAAATGCCAGAGTTTATCCCAGACACCAAGAAATAGCCCAGTGATCCAAAAACACTTTATATTGGAAAATAAGTAGTGATAATTACCAAAATATAGGTAAATAGGTTAAAATATGCCTGTTGGTACATTTATTTGCATTTTAAATCAATATTTATGCAAAACAGAAGTCCGTCGAGGCGAGTTGGCGATTTAAATGTGAAACACGTTACCTTTAGCACATTATCTCAGAATCCTGATTTTTTTTTATTAGACCATTTTTTTATCAGATTTCTGATAATTAGGTGTGCATGGACTATTATGTTGATAAAAATTACAACATTTTCCAATTAAAGTGTCGATTCTGTGCCGATTCGGTAACGGTTGTCAACAACAAACCCAGGATGTCAGGCAGAGGAGGGAGGGGAGTTGAGCTCGGTCGCTGCTGAATATTTCCTTTTCTTTATGGAAGTTGTTGAGGGTAGCGGAGTGTGCTGACCAAAGGCAAGTAGGTGCCTGCAGCGGAGATGGAAGAGGAAACACTGGCAGCTGCACCCACTGACCCAAACGTGCCGAGAATCGCTTTAGGTAAGTAGTGCTTGTTTTGCTACAATGTATACCAAGGTTACTCGGTTACTGGTGTACCATTATTAGCTAGCCAAGGGTAGTTAATTTGTTGAATATTTGCTAACCGAGAACTGGTGTTTTGAGTGAATATGAGCCTTTATGATGACAGGTTTTGTGTGACATACAGTATTTAGATTTTGATGTATCTGTAAAGACTACGGTAGGGTATTTGTCAGGTGCCTTTTAAATTAGTAATCCAATTTGGGTTTAGCACTTACATGGATTGTGCCAGGTTGTGTTAGGTTAGGGTGGGACGTATATGGTTAGATTTGTAGGGAAGAATGATTAGTGACTGACAGACTGGAACCGAGTCTACTTAAAAATCCGGCATGGTGGGTGGCCACTTTCCATGGTTTGCATGTAAAATGGGTGGTTTTATAGTTGATATTTTGAAACTCATGCCCTTTTGCATATTTCTAAAGCTGCCCAATGATTATTACATTACAATTTTATTGACAAAGACATACAGGTGTAAATTTTATGCATGGAAGCTCTCCTGTAGTTTCACTTTTTTTTTTTTTAATGAATATTTTTGGCAGATGCGGTCTTATCTGGTAGCAGGGTCCATGAGTCAGTTTGCTGTTGTCGAGCCACTGTTTTTGTGTACAGCTTCGAATACCTGCTATTTGCACTGTTTCCAGGGTATGCAGTATGTGAAGTGTTGGACTGTGTATATAGCTATTATAGTACATGTGGTAATGGCTCATCCCATCCATTGTAGTTCAAGCAATTCATTTCATAAGATTTTTGTGAAGGTAAGTAAGAAAGATGTCTCCTAGGTAGATAGATAGAGAATAAAAGTGATCCTACTGACTGGGCCACTTTTCTAGGTAGATAGAGAGTAAAGAAGTGATCCTGCTGACTGGGTCACTTTTCTAGGTATGGTAGAGGGTAGAAAAGTGATCCTACTGTCTGGGCCACTTTTCCTAGGTAGGTAGAGAGTAGAAAAGTGATCCTACTGACTTTGCTGGTGTGTGTTGTCAGCGCTGGGCAACATGACGGGTGAGGACTACCACAACACCTACTGGCCACGACTGAGGGCTGCCGTGGACTGTCTACTGGAGGGCCCGCCATCCCAAAACCAGGCCGGTCCACCCATAGAGTTTGAGCCCATGTACTCGGCAGCTTACAAGTGTGTGTGTCAGCAGCACTCGGAAGCTCTCTACAATGATCTAACCTCACATCTACACCAGCACTTCCGACAGGTGGCAGCACAACTACAGGTTAGGATCAAGCTGACTGATCATTTAACCCTGTCTGTCTGTCTGTTCATCTGGCTGTCTATCAGTGTATCCATGTGTAATGTACAGTTGTGGCCATAAATAATCATCTATCACTCTGTACGCCGTGCCTCAGACTGGCTCCTTTATGCGAGGCAAGTCACACTGGAGTAAGAGGGGCTGAGAGGGAGGGGCCAGAGAGAGAAGGGAAGGTGGGTGGGGGAACGAGCAATGGTGCTGGGGTGGAGAGAGGGACGGGAGGGAGGGGAGGGAGAATGAAATGCTACCACATAGTTTCTCTTTCATTCAGAGTATCATATAAAGGAGTTACTATTCGGTAGATAAAGCTGTATTACACCTTGTATAGCGGCGTCAGATAACAAGCTTTAGATAGGTGGTGATGTCAAGGACTGGCTCGTCATAGAAATATACTGACGTGACATCAAACATTTGTGCAGAGCCAGATATTTGTGTTTATCCGTGTATTTTGACTTCAGACGCAGAATGGAATCTGGATGACTTTGACTTCCGTAATGTTTGTGTAAGAAACGTCCTCTACCCTTACATGTAATTAATTTTTGGAACTAAATAATATATGCAACCTTTGACATGGCTGTGTCCACAGTAAATATGATCTCCCTTGCGGTATACTGTACACTCCCTCTATACAGTCACCATCATGATAATTCAATAATTATTTAATGACATCTCTATATGAAAAGGCTTTTTAAAATACTGCACATAAAAGGTAAATAATTTTGATGTCTGTGCTCATGGGTGGATATGGTAACGGTATCGCTCATAATCTATTAGAGGGAAAATGAAAAAAAAAATCTTACCCAAACTCCCAGAATATATCAATGTCAGTGTCTACCGACACTGGTCAAGCCAGTGGCCTCATGCCACCTCACGCAGGCGTCGCGGCACCGGGGAAACAATGTTGTTGATGGTTTGCTGGTTACGTTTGAACAGCTCCCACTCGTCTTTGGTGAGCTGGAGGAGGTGGGCCCGTATCCCCTCGTTCTCTGGCTTCCACGCATAAGGTGACCAGATTTATTGGAGCTAAAAGCGGGACAATGTCACGTGTGTGTGTGTGTGTGTGTGTGTGTGTGTGGAGAGAGAGAGAGAGAGAGAGAGCGACGGATGCTACGCAACACCTCACCCTCGGGCAGCAACGCCTCACCCTCCGGCTGCTAATCAAACACTAACGTCTCAAACGAACTCCAGTAACTGAGTAACCATTATACAGTACAGTACGGTGAATTGGCCCACCAAAGTTACCAGTTAGTATTATAAATTTTATATTAACAATTTGGCATTTCACTTGGTTTGGATTATGCATAATTATACTAATTCGTCATAATTTCATAAAAGGTAATATTATATCTAATGTAATATTAATTTTCCTAAAGCGGGACATTTTACATAATTTGCCCCAGAAGCAGGACATTTTAGTCACAATTTAAAAAGCGGGACAGAGGTAAAAAAAAAAAAAAAAAAAGGCAGGACCGTCCAGCCTTTATAAAGGCGGGACTCTGGTCGCCTTATCCACACGTTGACAATCTGGGCCGACGAAATCTCAATGTCTTTACACTAATATTTGATCTGTCACGTCAGCATACTTCTCTCAAGAGCCAGTTCTTGACATCACCACCTATCTAAAGTTTATCTGACGCCGCTATACAAGGTGTATTGCAACTTTATCTACTGAATAGGAACTCCTTTCTATACTGCCCTCAATGAAAGAAAATAGACAAATTATGTGGCCACAACTTCGCATACCATTCTCCCTCCCCAACCTACCCTCCCTCCCCTCCCTCGCTCCTCCTAAGCACCATCACTCGTCCCCCCACCCACCTTCCTTTCTCTCTTTGGCCCCTCCCTCTCAGCTCCTCTTACTCCAGTGTGAGTTGCCGCGCGTAAGGTAGCCAGCCTGAGGCACGGAGTACACAAGGATAGGTGATTACTTATGGCCACGACTGTACATGACTGGAACTGAAGAAGTTAAAGTTTCATTGGCACCTGTAAAGCTAATTTGTCAGTTCCTTCAGTTTACAGTATGGGGAGAAGTGATGATTTAGAAGACATCTTTGGCCCATACGGGATAGTAAGAATTGCTTGTCCTTGTTTGATGTAAAAAAGGTTCATTACCTGCATTTATATGTTGTTAATATTATCATCATCTGTCTGTTACCAGAACGCCAGTGGTGATGAAGTGATCGACAAATACTACTATGTTCTCCACCGGGCCATGTACAGTCTCGACGGCATCATCCCCATATTTACATATTTGGTGAGTGAATGCCTCACTTCTGTGTGGTGTGGCTGTAATGGTAAGGGTACAGTTCTGTATTTATATTAGTAAGTTATTGTTGTTGATTATGTTGTATTAGGTACTGTGTTATACGATATTTTATTTATGTTGATATGAACGATGATACAATACAGTACGAGTCTCCGGGCAGTTCTTATTTTAGGATTTTTTTTTTTTTTTCATGTATGATTTAATGGAAAATTCTCTGGGGAACTTTTTTTTTTAATAGGATATACTGTTGTAATATTTATGAGAAATCTCCGGAAAGTTATTATTTTAGGTACCTGCGTTTATTTTCTTGTTTTTAGGTGAATGGCTGCCTTTTTTGTGTGTTTTGTGGTACTAATATTTGTGTGGTATTTATGAGTATATTGGTTAGTTAATGTAGTAGATTATGTTCTATCAATCTACCAGTATCTATCTATTGCGAGACGCCTCAGTCCTGTAAGGAGTGGCCACAAACATATTGCCATCATGGCACCTTGTCAAATGCCACTTCACTGCCTTGCTCCCAGCTCACATGCCCCTCTGTTATATACCTTTCCACTCCATCCGTCCATCTCATCCTTGACCTCCCCCTTCACCTCACACAGATACACTCTCCCTGTCAATCTTTCGCTCTCCATCCTCTGCAGTTATAGTAGTTGTTTTAGCCCCAGGTTCATCTGAAATGTGAACCCAGTGGCCTATAGGCTTAAATTCCCCTTCTGCTGTTCACCTGTCTCCTTTTGGTGAATGCAGAAGTACAGTAGTTGAGGGATGTTTGTATAACCAGGCATTTGAGCCACCTGGTTATATCTGTGCCATGACATGAAGGTATCCATCTCCGTCGCCTAATTGTGAAAAGCGTAATTCAGATAGTGAGAAAATGACAGAGTATAAGAGCACAGTAGAAGAAAGATTGGGAAGGTATGAGCTAGAGCAGATGGAAGGGGTGGAAGACGTATGTAAGATATTCATGGAAGAGATAGGCGCAGCGTGTGAGGCGGTTTGTGGAGTGAGGAGGAGATGCAAGGGTGTGCAAGGGACAGCATGGTGGAATGATGAGGTGAAACGAGCTGTGGAACAAAAGAAGAAGGCATATAGTGAATGGTTAGCGAGTAGAGGTAGGGGAGATGATGAGAAAGAGAAGAGATAGGTATATGTGAGCAGGAGAAGGGAGGTTAAGAGACTGGTGAAGGAGAGTAAGAAGAAAGTGGATGAAGAGTTTGGGAGGAATCTGAGTGTGAAATGGAGGGAGAATAAGAAATTGTTTTGGAAGGAGGTAAAGAAAGTAAGGCAGTGTGAAAGGGGAAATAGTAGGGGAGTGAAACATAGGAATAATAGATTGCTGGTGGAGAAGAGAGAGAAATTGAGGAGATGGAAGGAGCACTTTTAGGATTTGTTGAATGTAGAGAGTGAGAGCAGTGCGAGTATAAGTGGTTGGGGAATGGCTGGGAGAAGAAGAGATGAGAGGAGGGAGGAAGAGATCAGTAGGGCGGAAGTAGTGGAAGCGATGAAGATCAAGTTGGGAAAGGCCCCAGGAATTGATGGAGTGTTTGGTGAAATGCTTAGGTATGGGGGTGAGATTGTTGTGGAGTGGATATGAAAGTTGTGTAGATTTGCTTGGGAAGAGGGAAGGGTTCCAGAGGACTGGAAATCAGGTATAATTGTTCCTTTATACAAAGGAAATGGGGAGAGAGAAGTATGTGGTAACCATAGGGGTATTTGCCTTCTTAGTGTGACTGGTAAAATATATGGTAGAATACTCATTGAGAGGGTTAGGCATATGACAGAGGAGCTAGTTGGAGAAGAACAAGGGGGATTTAGGAAGGGAAAAGGGTGTGTAGATCAGATATTTGTTCTAAGATGTTTAGTGGAGAAGTATCTAGAGAAGGGAAGGAAAGTGTATGCTGCCTTCATGGACTTGGAGAAAGCTTATGACAGAATAGATAGGCAAGGTATGTGGAAGGTATTAAGCATATATGGAGTGGAAGGGAAATTGTTGAGTGCTGTGAAGAGTATGTACAAGGGAGCTAGGGCTACGGTGCGTGTGGATGGTGAGCTGAGTGAGTTCTTTGATCTCAATGTGGGACTGAAACAGGGTTGTGTGATGTCTCCATGGCTGTTTAATGTTAACATGGATGGGGTTGTAAAGGAGGTGCAGGGCAGGGCAGTGGATGTGGGGGTGGCTCTAATGAATGAGGGTGAGATTTGGAAGCTTCTGGTGTTGTTGTTTGCTGATGATACAGTATTGTTGAGTGAAGATGAATGGGAGTTGCAAGGTTTGGTGAATGAATTTGGGACAGTGTGTAGGAGGAGGAATCTGAAAGTTAATGTAAACAAAAGTAAAGTTATGGTGTTTGAGAGGAATGAAGTCACAGAGTGTGCAGTGAGGTTGGATGGTGAGGATATGGAGAATGTGAGTGCATTCAAGTAGTTGGGTAGTGTGATGAGTAAGGATGGAACTTTGGGGGATGAAGTGCGTGAAAGGGTACAGCAGGGAAGGAAGGTTGTTTGTACACTGAAAGCAGTGATGAGAAATAGGGAGGTGAGTATGGAAGTTAAGAAGTCACTGCATGATAGTATTGTGATCCCTACCCTGACGTATGGAAGCTTGGCATGGACCTTGCAAGAGGGGAACAAGTCAAGAGTGAGAGCAGTGGAAATGAGTTACTTGAGAGGAGCATGTGGAGTGACGTGGAGGGACAGGTTGAGGAATGAAGAAGTGAAGGAACGCTGTGGGGTGGATGTGGATGTGGTTGAGAAGATTAGGAGAAATACACTGAGGTGGTTTGGACATGTGAAGAGAATGGAGAATGAAAGACTGACTAAGAGGGTGTATGTAGGTGAGGTGGAGGGAGGGAGAGGGAGAGGTAGACCGAGGATGAGGTGGAGGGATGGAGTTGAGAGGTATATGAGGGAGGGGGGGGTGAGTTGGGGGAAGGGTAGTCAAATGGTGGGTGACGAAGCGACTTGGAGGCGTTTTGTCTGCGGCCACCCTTTGCGGGATTAGGGTGTCGGGCTATAGATAGATAGATAGTCTATCTATCTATCTATTGCCAGACGCCTCAATCCCGTTTGGGGTGGCCACAAACAAATCGCCTCCAAGTCGCCCTGTCCCCCGCCATTTCACTCCCCTGCTCCCAACTCACACCCCCCTCTCTCATATACCTCTCCACCCCATCTCTCCATCTCATCCTCGGCCTCCCCCTCCCTCTTTCCCCCTCCACCTCACTCACGTACACTCTCTTCGTCAGTCTTTCACCCTCCATCCTCTCCACATGGCCATAATTCAGGCTGCCATTATCAGCTGCATCCAGTTTCAAGAGCTTACAAATTGGTGTGTTTCATGTTTCAGAAGAGTGTATGAATAAATTTGCTTCATGTTTCAGAAGAGTGTATGAATTAATTTTTGTGTTATATATTTCAGAACAGAGTGTATGTTGTTCCAAAATTGTCATCAAATCTTCGAACGGAACTCCAGACTTTGTTTTGTGCAATTGTCGTAGATCCTGTCTTAGATGAAGTCATTGGTAAGTGTTGGAGATGGAGTAGAAACTTCTGTTCTTGTTTAGTGTATATTGTACCTTACTCTGCCTTTTTAGCTGGAGTCAGGTAGGGAAGATGATGATGATGACAAAAATGATGTTAACAGTGACAATGACTGTGATGATGATGATGATGACAAGAATTATGTTAACAGTGATGACAGCAGTGATGATTATGATGATGTTGCCAGTGATGATAATGATGTTGAAATTTTTTTGTGATACCTTACATCAACATGAGGTTACTCGTTCACTAGAGTTTATACGAGTGTTGGTGATGTTTGCAGCCAAGGTGAGGGAGAGTACAGAGCTGAGACCCCTTGCCACTGCCCCACACGTCCTGGCTTCACTGGTGAAAAACCTCTACAAACTCAATCCAGCCTATGCCCACAGATACCCTAAGGTGTGTTGTTCAGTATACAGGTTGCCAGAGATGATTTGATCAGCCATAAATTAAGGTGCACAGGAAGCTTCATAGCAACTTGTATCATTTATAGAGGCTCAAACATGCTTAGATGCATTGGTTTTCCACACTGTTCAGTCTCTGGCAGCCTCCCTATTCAGTCCTTTATCCCTGAGGTCACACTCTGTGACCTCATCCCAGATCATTTTCAGTCTGCTTCTTGCAGCCCTACCCCCGGTGTTCGCATTTCTCTATTTCAGCACCAAGTTGTCATCCTCTATCGTATAAAGTAGCAGTTTGTTTTTCATGTTTCACTGACATGGTTTGCATTAGAAACATACTAGGGGATGTTGAAGTGTAATTTGGAGCTTAAATTGCTAAAAAAAAAGATGTTAGAAAATCTCCAAACATTTAATATGACCCAGAAGTTTGCCATCACTTTCATGGTGAGTCTGTTGATGTAACCTGTTGCATGAAGTTTTTTGTCAGATAATTGAATGAAGTGCACAACAAAAGGTTATGAGAAGGAAGGATATCCTGGCTTTTGATTAGGAGTGAGAAATGTAGCAGGAAGGATAGTTTGAGTTTTTACTCATTGTAATATTTCTCAACAGCGCCCAAAATACAGTACACTCAAATTCAACTGTGCCATTTCCCATTATTTAAACTGCAATTTTAAAATTTAGGACCCTGTTTTGAGATATGTTCGCATTGCTCATACAATTGCTGGATCCCTTAGGTTGCACCACATTTTGATACGTGATTGTCATTTAACTGGTATGATTGCTGCAGTTTCCACACTTGCTTAATAACTGATCGTTATTCAATTGTTTTTCCATGTACATAATTTTTTTTTTTTTTTTTTTTTTTTTTTTTTTTTTAAAGAAAGAAGGGACCAAAGGCCAGGAGCCCACAAACTGTTCCTTCCAAGAAAAAAACAAAAACAATACAACAGAGAGCCAAATTCAAGATCCGTTCATTTCGAGATGCCTGGACACACCACGCTTGAAAGACTAGAAACCACAGGAAACAGGAAATACAGACAAAGGGAGACAGTTCCAGAGTTGACCTGTTGCATAACAGTCAACTCTTATATTAGAAAGTTGGGCAAAAATAGGATTAGAGTTTGTTGCTAGATGGGTGCTATGTGCCCATCATAGAGGTGGAGGGATGCAAGCAGACAGGTCAGAGGAGCAGTGACCATTGAGGTAGCAATAGAAAAGAGATAAAGGTACAACAGTACGGCAGAGAGACAGAGGCTGAAGGGAGCCAGCAAGAGGAGAGTTAATGAGATGAAAAGCCTTTGACTCCACCTGGTTGAGAAGAGCTGTATGTGGGGAGCCTCCCCACACATGAGAGTTGTACTCTACACAGGGGCATATAAAACCTGTGTATAAGGTCAGCAACTGTGCAGGGGTAAAGAAGGTATGGAGTCGGCTTAGCACACCTTATCTTTTGGAAGCAGATTTTACAAGAGATGTAATATGATCTTTCCAAGATAAATCCTGAGAGAATGAAACCCCAAGTATTTAAGGATGATGCAGGATTGAGCTGGATATTATTTAACATTAATGGGTACTCCTGTGGAAGATTTTGTTGGGTTGATAGGTATAAGAACTGAGTCGTTATTGCATTAAAAACAAGATTATTTTTTACCCCAGTCAGAGTTAGGAGCCCAGTCAGACATTAGGTGTGCTATAGCCTCATCCCTTGTTTGTTGAAGTAACTCTTGAGATGGATGTTGCAGGAACTGAATGGAAAGGTGAAGGGTGGAATCATCAGCATATGCGTGGATAGGGTTAGATGTACAGCTTAGAAGATCATTGATGAATAAAAGGAAGAGAGTTGGTGATAGGACAGAACCCTGAGGAACACTGTTGTTGACAACTCTAGGAGAAGAACGGTGGCTGCCTACATCAGCAGCTATAGAACAACCAGAAAAGAAGCTATAGATGAAGGCACTGATAGAAGGATAGAAACCGGAAGAGGGCAGTTTGGAAAATAAAGATTTATGAGGTGTCAAGTCCAACTGCAAATTTTTGTCAAAGTCTCGAAAGGAGGATGACCGGGAGTGTGAAAGGTAGTTGAGAAGATTGCCAATGGAGCGTCCTTGACAGAACCCATACTGACGATCAAAAAGAAGGTTGAGATAGAAAAGATGCTTTACAATTTTTCTCTTAAGAATACACTTGAAAACTTTTGAGAAACGATGTTAAATAATTGGGTGATAGAATGTTAAAACAATTGAGTGATAGTTAGAGGGTTGGGAATGGTCACCCTTCTTTGGGACAAGCAGAATGAGAGCAAGCTGCCAGCAAGAAGGAAAGGTATAAGTTGACAGACAAAGGCGAAAGAGTTTACGCAGGCAAGGTGTAAGCACAGAAGCACAGTTCCTGAGGACAACAGGAGGGACCCCATCAGGCTCATATGCCTTGTCAATATTGAGGCCAGTTTTGGCAGAAAATACATCAGTTGAAGAAATTTTAATGTCAGCCATGAGGAAGTCAGAAGGGGGAAGTGATGGTGGAACAGCACCGAAATCATCTAAGGTGGAATTGAAGCTGACAGTCTGAACAAAGAGTTCTGCTTTTTCAGTAGAAGAAATAGCTACAGAGCCATCAGAGTAGAAAAGAGGAGGGAAGGGTGATGAGGTAAAGTTGTTAGAAAAGTTTTGGCAAGGTGTCAGAAGGAGCTGGAAGAATTCGAGTTGGGGGAGTCGAGAGCATTTAGTACGGATGAAAAGAACAGACTTAGCATGATTCCCGGCAGAAACATAAAGGAGACTTGATTCAGGGGTGGGTTGGCTCCTGTACCTCATAAAGGCCCTTTCCTTGTTGTGGACTGCATTAGAACAAGCGTGATTAAACCAAGGCTTTTTTGCATTAATCAGAGGAGATGAAAAAGGAATGTATGCTTCTATGTCCGAGAGAATAACCTCTGTAATGCGCAAGGCACGTCCAGATGGCTCCTGGCCATGGAAACAATAATCATTCCAGGGAAAATCAAAGAAGTACTGCCTGAGGGCTTGCCAATCAGCAGCTCCAAAGTGCCACGACCAACGTTTCTTTGGAGGGTCCACAGACCATACTGGAGCAATAGGACAGGTTAAGGTAATAGGGTTGTGATTGGAGGAGCCCAAAGGAGAGGGAAGATTAACAGTGTAAGCAAAAGGATTAGTTGTAAGGAAGAGGTCAAGTATGTTGGAACTCTCCTCAAGGCAGTCAGGGATATGGTAGTGAGGAAATCAGTGTATGGGGTTTGAGTGTATATCTGCTGCTTAATTGGCAATACAGTCTAAGGAGTGAGAGTGACTGCACTGTTCTCCTAGCCCACCTCCCCATTGCATTGTGCTCCTTGTCCGCCTCCCGACCAGGTCTTTGCGAGGTACGTGCCTGGTGTGCTGCCAGCCATGAGGGAACAGGAACTGTCCAGTTACATCAGTGAGACCCGCCAGCTGCAGGCCTCACTCCGCCAGACCTGGGTGCCTGCCACTTCACAGGGGGTCAAGCGCAGCCACGATGAGGAGATCACCACCTAGACCACACCACACTTCACTGCCTAAACCACACCACACTTCACTGCCTAAACCACACCACACTTCACTGCCTAAACCACACCACACTTCACTGCCTAAACCTCACCACACTTCACTGCCTAAACCACACCACATTACACTGCCTAAACCACACCACATTTCACAACCTAAACCACACCACACTTCACTACCTAAACCACACCTAATTTCACCACCTAAACCTCACCAGATTTCACTGCCTAAACCACACCACATTTCACCACCTAAACCACACCTTATTTCACCACCTAAACCACACCACATTTCACCACCTAAATTACATCACATTTCACCCCCCTAAATCACACCACACATCACCACCAAAACCACACGACACTTCACCACCAAAACCACATGACACTTTACCACCAAAACCACACCACACTTCACCACCTAAATTACACCACATTTCACCCCTTAAATCACACCATACTCACCACCAAAACCACACCACACCACACCACTTCACCACCAAAACCACACCACACTTCACCAGCTAAATTACACCACACTTCACCCCCTGAATCACATCATACTCACCACCAAAATCACACCACACTTCACCACCAAAACCACTTCATCATTTTACTTCATGATCTCTTTGGTGTGAAAATAGAAAGGTTGCCCAGCCTAGCAATGGTCATCTCAGAAAAAAAAAAAAAAAAAAAATTATTTTATACAATGAATTTCATGTAAAACATCAATGTTGTGATGCTTAAGGAATGGTTGCCCAGTTTTTGCAGAGGAGTTCTCCTTAAAAATTAATACTGTTATTGACTTAATACATATAACCAAGTAACAAGGTGAATTACTGGAGTCTACTATGGTGCCCCTGTTCACTGGGTGGAGACGGAAACATGGTGTTCATCCAGGAACCAAACTTCACACTGTTGTCTGCACCCTGCCACTGCAAGGGAACATTGGCTTAGTGCATGGGATTGCCCTGCAGGGGTGATTGCATGCTTGTGGTTGATGAGTCTGCTTGGTCAGACAGACCTGGGTTGCTGTACTACAACAATAACAAGAGTATGATTTATACTAATAAAAGATACTCTGCCAGATATCACAACTGAATTAGGATAAAAAATATTACATACTTAGCATACTTACAGCTGCATAATTAATCATTCATCCCAGGGATGTAGTGTGTATAATGTTCTTACTGCTGCCAGATGGTTTTATTCAGTTCAGGCAAGACTTCTTGTTGTGAAAGAATTATTGAAGGATAAAAGTCCAACCCATCTGATTTTGAAAATGTATAATAGGTAAATATAAAGAGGTAGAAAAAAAAAAATAGGCTGATTAGATGATGATGATGATGATGAAGGGGATAAAACTAATACCACAAGAGGGAAGTCAAGACCCTGATTTTTTTCTTTCATCATCATCATCATCACTGTCTCCACCATATCATCATCATCATCATCACTGTCTCCACCATATCATCATCATCATCATCGTCATCATCATCATCATCACCATCACCGTCTCCACCATATCATCATCATCATCATTCATTCATTCATTCATTGCCAGACGCCATGTATCCCAAACGGGGTGGCCAAGGGCTTAGAGTTAATTGTTTTACAGGGAGGGGCACTAATCCTCCACCAACCCCACACACGTAGGGAGAACATCATCGTCATTATCCAGACCTTTTTTTTTTCACCCTAGGATGGTGTAATATATGGTCCAGAGAGGCAGAAAAAATAAATAATAATGATGATAATAGCAGGAGAAATAACTAGATTTTTTTTTAACAGCTGTCCTAATGGACCCAGGATCGAATCCCGGCTGGGGCAGGGAACAATTTAAGGATTTGAATTTCCCAAAAAGCGGACTTTCCTGATCTACCAGATGACCCGCTGACATGTCGTAAAAATACCCCCGCTAATACCAATACACCAATCCTGTGTGAGACAGTCCTAGTATGTATTTAATATGGATGGTGGGTGTTAGTGTCGAAGTTGTGACATGTGGAGGTGTAGGACTGCTGGGCCTTGGGATAGGTCACTGCCCCCGAGAAATAGGCCCTGAAGCCTTTGCCCAGAGTCAGACATGTAAAAAAAAAAAAAAAAAAAAAAAAAATCTACAACACTGCTAACTGCACTTTTTAATGTAGGATGCAGGCTAATAGAATATAATAAACATGAGAGAGCTACAGATATACAAGACTGAGGCTTGGATGTATTTTGACGGTTTGAACCACTTCAGTCTGATTCTCTCTCTCTCTCAATCTTAGGTTTGTCAGCTACTTTCCTTTTTTTTTTTTTTTTTTTTTTTTTAATAGCTGCTGATCCTTTTATTTTGATATTTTTGCCCTCTAATTTTTCAGCTTATTTTTTTTTTTTTATATTTAATTTCTTCTGTAATTTTTTTTGGCCTTTTTTCAGTAGAAATTTACATGCTTAGTAATTTTTTGTTTTTTTATTGCCCTCAGTAATTTTTTTTAGGTTTTTCCCATGCCCTCATTTTTTTTTTTTTCCTATTTCCTCAGCAGTTTTTCAGTGTTTTGTAAATATTTTACTCTTGTTAGTAATTTTTCTGTTTTTTTTTTGGGGGGGAAGGGTTTTTCCAGACCCTTTGTAATTGTTTTTTGCCTTTTTCTTTAGACATTTTCATTTCTTTAGCAATTTTCGTTTTTTTTAAGGTTTTGTCATTTCCTCTTATTCTTCAGCCCCCCTTTTTTTTTTTTTTTTTTTTTTTTTTTTTTTTTTAGCTATTTCTATTCCCTCATTAATTTCTCAGACTTTTTATGTAGAGATTTTCCTTGCCTTCAGTTTTATATATATATATATATATATATATATATATATATATATATATATATGTATAGCTGTTTCCATGGTCTTACTGACACAGAGTATGTATGAAGTTAGAATTTTTAAATTATGATTTAAAAGGCTCACTACTGATATAGGTAGTAGATGGGTGGGTGCCATCACCTGTGGGAGGCACCACCATCAAAGTGAAATGTGGCTGCAAGCTTGGTAATGAGCCACACAAGCATCACTCATAGGCAGGACAGATTCATCCTCAGATACAGTCACTCAGTCATCTTCCATCTGAGTGACTACGTAGAGCCAAAGTCCAAGCTGAGTCTCTCACATTGTTACAGATCCTGTTACATATCTCGAGTTAGTTTTCTTTTTCTTTTTCTTTTCCCAACAGGTTCCAGCAACTGTTGGGAAATAATTAGCTGGTTTGGTACTTGGTTTAGCTTCCAGTTCATCTAAAACATTAGCTGTACCATGGCCAACCCCTATACAGGGATTTGTTAAAAGAAACATGGCATCATATTAAGGTTAGATTAAATTAAAAAGTTCCTCTGGTCTCAAAGGCCCTTGATCTTGTCAGCCTAGGAGACTCTCTGGCACCTTTTTTTGTTTGTTTGTTTGTTTGTTTGTTTGTTTGTTTTTTCAGAGTTTTTTGTGTATTGTATCTTATTTTTGTCTTGTATGGTACAGTATTTGTGTCATATGTATTGGTGTGGTGCTGGAGAGAGATGCCTTCGTGTGGTGGCATAGATATAACTGTGCCGTTGTGCTGTCCATTTATATAACCATCTCTAACTCCCTCCTTGTCCTTCACAAGAAGGATGGTGGACTGCAGGAGAATAACCTCGGCCTGTAGTCCATCATGTACCCTCATACTCACACACAAAAAATTTTACCCTTGGGTTCAGTGAGCTTTAAAAATATGCATAGAAGTGAAATGGTGTTTATTTGGTAGAGTTGGTAATTCAGAATGTTTGGTTCATGTGTTATAGTGTATCACATCACAAGGAATGATTTTTTAATGAGTACACAGCCAGATGAGCCTGGGGCCACTGTAACAACAGAAACAACTCTATATGTCAAGGTATATAGTATACCTGCCATACAAGAGAGTATTAACATGCCAGGTGTGGAAATACTGTAGAGTAAGGACAGGTGCTGAGGAGCCTTCTGCTCTCATAGAAATATTGTCCAAATGGTGAACTTTATTTCTAGTGTATATTAAATCTTTTTTCAGTGATAGTATAGTACAGTACAGATACCGATGGTAGTGTAGTACAGTACAGATATGCAAGTTATGCTATAAAATGTACAGAACGAAGTTTGGTAAATCATATGTACAGTCTCCCGAAAAATATTGACCCCTTTCCCCATTGGTGAAATGTGACACAGTGATCAATAATTTGTTAACAGTAATTGTATAAATCTGCATTATATTGCTAGGCATGCTATGCAAATATGCAAGAGTGTCCAGTTATCATTGAGACACATGCTTTAATTACCATGAGTCATGGTGCCGTAGCATGAGAATAATAGTTTAGTGAGGAAGTGAAATATGTCAGTAGTGGTCAGTTTGTGTTTTGGCTCTCATGCTGGGAATCTGTGGTTAATGTACAGTAAATCTCATTGGTACACTTGTCTATATTTTCTCTTTTTGTGCTTCAGACACATTTGCAAGGCTTCATTCACTTCACATGGAAATAATATCACTATGCAGTAAATCAGATAGGTACCGGTACTGTATATGTGAAGCTATCGAACGTGATGAAATTTTTTTAGGCCTGTCTGATGGAGCCAGGATTCCATGGGCTTGAATGATGAGTGAATGGAAGTGTGGCCCATTGAATTTGGCAAACTTAGGTTGTCTGGACATTCCGACTCCTCACCCTGCTGTAGGGTAGGAAAGGAGGTCCAGATGATGATGCTGAATAAATCAAATTGTCACTGTCATGTGATATGGCATTATGCACCTATAAATATTGGAAAATGAATTTAATATCGGATCAGTTTGATGTTCGACAGTAAGCCTGGTTCCTGCAAGTGTAGAAATGATTAAGTTTGTCCTACTGCAATCAGTTTTTTTTTTTTTTTTTTTTTTTTTTTTTTTTTACATTTTTTTTTTTTTTTTTTTTTTTAACAAAATAAACAGAGGAAAGGGGGGGGGGAATTCTGCACCAGAATACAGGTGTCCTATGTTCATGAAGAATCTGTAACAGTTGCTACTTGGCCAAACAACTTATGAAATGGACATTATCTAAGGTACATAAATTAATAGGGTTGCAAATAATGATACTGATATTGCATGTGGTGGAAAGAGAAGAAAGAATAATCACCTTGATTCATTGTGTAGCATAATGTGGTATACTGCAGATATAGTGATTATCGGGTGCACAGAAGCAGAAATACCAACCCTGTCAAACTTTTGCATGTCTTGTTGTTTGCAAAGAAACATAGGGTCCAGGAGGCTTGATGCATATTAGGAGGCTGTACAGCAAATGAGAGGAAAACGCAGTGTACAGCAACTGAGAAATAAGTTGTATGTACAGCATGAGAGGTAAATGTATGTATGTACAGTACAGCAGCTGATGAGATGTAATATGTCACTTTTTGGATGTTACACTGCCTTCCACCACAAAAGCAGTATGTTTATAATTAAAGTTGTGCGAGTGATGATGTTACTCGGGGGATTAGTGTGCGTGCTGAAGCCTGCATCTCCTTGGTTCCTAGGCTTATTGGATTGGGAGGCTTTCTACCACATTGTTCCTAATTTTTTTTCCTACATGTTGATACTGTCTCTGGTTTCATTAATTGCTTTAACACCTTCAGTCCAAGTACTTTTTTTTTTAATTATATTTGCATTTTGACAGGCCACTGATAGTAAAGTGTTTAATTTTGGTGATATAAAATTTCTTTAGTTTGAAAAGTCTCAGAAACTGAAGAAAATCATCTTGAGCGAAAAAGAAACTTTAAAATGTTTCATGGTGTTGAAGGGGCAAATATCACCATAGCTTTCAGTGACATTGTACAGAAGAGGTTATAGTGGTCATCCTTGTTTTATGATAACCATTAACCCATCAGGTCCTTATACAATCCTAACATTTTAGCTCCCCCATCTTCATTTTTTAAAAATACACAGCACATCTGTCATTTTTGCATATACAGTCACTAAAATCCCTTACAAAACTTTTGCTTATTAGATTCCTATGTTCACTAAACAGTCAATTGTTATCCAGTTGATTTAAACCAATAGTGTAGCATGAATGACATGTAGTTTTGTGTTCAGTGCAAAAATAAACTACACAAATTAGGAAAAGGTGGTACGGGGCCTCCATAATTGATGCGAATATAGTACATCCAGTAACTGAAGTGAAGGTTCTCCAAGGTAAAGGCAGGTCAGAGAGAAATTTTCCGGTGATGGTGTGTTACGTACTCCAGATTTCTATCTTAGAATAAAGGAGATTTTTTGTGTGTTTTTAGTAGATTTTTTTTTTTTCCATTTTAATATATATACTCAGGGGGTTTTCGTCTTCAGCTAAATTAACAGGTTATTTTTAAGTCATTGATTCTCAAGTCTGAGTTTTATATTTTGTGTCCTTAACACCATTTACCCAGTTGTTTACTGTACTGTGTTATAATGTATGTAATGCTTCAAGTATTTAAGGTTAAAGTAATGGTGTCTGTAAATGCCTGCATTGCCCATAGCCAAAGCGGGGATCCTCTGTTTAGCTCAGTGGTAACGTGTGCATGTTTGGAGTGTGGGGGACTGAGTTTGAATCCTGGCCAAACCAGTGATTGATTTGTTAAGTTTCATTTCAATTATTACATTGGTTGGCAGTGGTGTGGGATGTGAGGCGAGGCTTGCTTGGCAATTTGATGTTGTGCCTTGGTTAGCTGGCAGCGTCATTGTCCTTATGGGGATGAGCTGTTCAGTGTGGTACTAAGCGTCCCCAGTGGTGGCCTCCAATGCTACGCTGCCATTTGTGTTCAAAACTCACCAAATGAATCACCAAGGGGAGAAAAGAGGGGTGTACTGGGGTCTGTAAATGCCCACATAGCCCGTAGTCAGAGCGGGGATCCTCTGTTTAGGTCAGTGGTAATGTGTGTGCATTTGTAGCGCAATGGCTGGGGATCAAATCTTGGCCAGACCAGTGATTAATTTGTGAAGTTTCATTTCAGTTATTACGTTAATGTAAAAATGACATTATGAAAAGAATGTTCATGATGATATAATCATCACTTGTTTGCAAGGCTTTGCTATACTGTTTTTACTCTACCTTGGCCCTGATTTTCATTCTTTTGAAGTCTACTTCATGTTTCTTGGTGACAGAATAAGAAAGTACTACGGCTCTACATTCTTTTCACATCACTTCTTGACTGGCATCAAATTTCAGTGTTAATCTATTGCTGCAGCTCTGCATTCAAGGTGGATGTGGCAATTTTAAGCCAAGTCAGAGTAAAAAGAGTATAGTTCCTGGCAACTCTTAAACAGCATGGCTGTTGTAAGTGAGTTTCCATGTTTTGTAGTCTCTCTGCTGCTCTTAATTTGTCATGTACCTTCTCCATCCACCTCTCATAGTTTCCTCTACCTTTTGTATTTTCTTGGACTATTTTCCTCACATTTTCCTCTACTCATTTTTTAACAGTAACTAGTCTGCACCTGTCATATTATCCTCTGCTAATTTTTAACTGTAAATGATCTTCACCTCTCATGTTTCTTTTTTTTCTCTCTTTCTTAAATTGTCTGCACCTCTCATATTTTTGTCTACCCTTTTTTAACTGTAAATGGTCTTAACCTCTCATGTTTTCTTCTACCCTTTTTCTTTTACAGTAAATTGTCTTCCTTTCCCACCAGTGCCACATACCACACTTTCAGTGACCTCCAAAGATACTATGTCATACTGGAACATGACGATACTGATTTCGAATAGTTTTCCCATTTTTGATCAGTCACATGACATCCCACTTCCCAAGTTTGTTCTTCCATACCTCATCAGTCATAGGTAGTTTTTGTTGTTCATTCAATCATGTCTCCTCATATACATACAGTAGTTGGTCTAATAAAATTCATTTCCACAGATTGTATTCATCGCAGACTTACCTTTTATCTACTTTCCAGGTTTTATCCCCATAAGAGATGATGATTTGAAGCATATCCATGGTCACCAGTAGTCTTATAATTTTCTTTTATCTAAGGACAACTTTTAGTTTCATTCAAGCTACTATTGGTTGATTTATTCAACTTAGAGAGGGTTTTTATCTGTGAAGGGCATATTGAAGGCAGTGTCTAATCTCTCCAGTGAAAGTTGTGTAAGCTGGATTGAAGTGTCTGCAAAGAGCAAGAATGAAAGGTAAACAACATATCATTTGCAGGGTTTAACACAGGGCAGCACTACAGTTTCACAGAGTACTGTAGTGGGAGTGATAACTTGCCTTCTGTACATTGGTTCTGAGCACCCAGAGGTAATGAGGTTTTTCAACAATGTAAAGTTATACAATTGTGGTAAGTGGTGGCACCATCATCCAGTCACTTGATGTATTGCTGCCTACTTCTTCCTTCACTTTTATCATTCTTTTTCTTTGTCTGCTGTACCATCTTATATCTTCCATCATTCCTGTCATTTTTTATTACTCCTCTTTCCTTTTCAGGTGGCTTTACATTGAGTGACAGGCCAAATGGTTTCCTGTAAACCAAGAAACCATTTACAGTTCTGAGTGGTAACCACATAACCAACCCATACGTGTTTCCTATGTGTCAACAAGTGGGTTGGTGGAGGGTTAGTGCCCCTCCCTGTAAAACAACTAACTCAGAAGTCAAATGGCCACCCCTTACGGGATTATGGCATCTGGCTATGAATAGATAGATAGTGCCTGTAGTAAACTGTGCACAGTAAGAAGTGGGATATTAAAATACAGTTTAGAAAGTCACTTTCTTTATTATAAAGTGTTATTTATGTATTCTTTAAAGCTCTTGTTAGCAGTTTTTGTTATACAGACTTAAGCAAGTTGCCTAAATGCTACAAAACTATATTGCTTCTACACTTCCAAAATGGTATGTATCAAGTGGGTAAAAGAAGTGCACTCTTGAAAGCACGTCATTTCTTGAATGATGTGATTATACTCTCTTCACCATAACTTGGTCTAGATTTTCATCCTTTTGCAGCTTATTCCATGTTGCTAATTGGCAGAATAGACAGTGCTGTGGTTGTACATCCTCTCCATAGCACTTCTTCATGACAGGCATCATATTCATGTGTTAAGCTGTTGTTACAGCTCATTATTTTAAATGGAGAGATGTCAACTTTAGGCCAGGTTAGAGTAAAGAGGGTATAGTCTACCACAAAGACTAGACACTGTAGTGTGAGGGAAAGGACAGATGTTACTGGCTCCTGGTTCATCCATTTCACCATGGCTGCTGCTTGTCAATACTCTCTACACTAACTTGGCCCAGATGTTCGTGCTTTTGCAGCTTATTTAAAATAATGGTAGAAAAAGACAACTGTATGGTTCTACATCCTATATATAGCATTTCTGTTACAATCCAGCACTCAAGATGGTATAGTAAAAAGAGTACAGTTATGTTCATGCAGAATGGTTCCCTGTTGCCTAATATAACCCACAAAGGTGAAGTGTGATGAGATCTTGTGGAAGTTTTCTTTGAGTTTACCATTAGTCACTGAGGTTCAGAATTCAACAGCCCAGCAACAGTCATCTGTAATATAAAGCTCAGAGATCCAGGTCAGCCATTAGGATAAGCTAATAACAAAGAGATTCATAATTCAGACGTGTACAGTTGTGAGCTTTGAGTCTGATCTTTAGGGACAGGAGAAAGCATACATTCCATATATATACCTAAGATAACAAAAAGGTAAAGTGGATATCAGTGGGTGGATGTGAATGCTCACTGCATAATATATGGATGTGATGACTCCACTACCTTCCCTGGTTAACATCCCCCAAAAGATATTAGAACCTTGCTGAAGACTTAATTAAATCTGCCAAATGTGAACATGGGATATAGGGTTAAGCTGCTGAATAAAATACATTACTGTACAGTCTATCTATCTAACTATTGCCAGACGCATCAATCCCGTTTGGGGTGGCCACAAACAAATCGCCTCCAAGTCGCCCTGTCCCCCGCCATTTCACTGCCCTGCTCCCAACTCACACCCCCCTCTCTCATATACCTCTCCACCCCATCCCTCCATCTCATCCTCGGCCTCCCCCTCCCTCTTCCCCCCTCCACCTCACTCACATACACTCTCTTCGTCAGTCTTTCACCCTCCATCCTCTCCACATGGCCAAACCACCTCAGTGTGTTCCTCATAACGCTTCCTATCACATCCACATCCACACCACAACGCTCCTTTATATCCTCATTCGTCAGCCTGTCTCTCCACGTGACTCCACAGGCTCCTCTTAAATAACTCATCTCCACTGCTCTCACTCTTGACTTGTGTCCTTCCAACAATGTCCAAGCTTCACTTCCGTACGTTAGAGTTGGTATCACAATAATGTCATGTAGTAACTTTTTCACTTCCATGCTCACTTCCCTGTTTCTTATCACTGCTTTTAAAGAACCAGCAACCTTTCTTCCCTGCTGCACCCTTTCAAGCACTTCACCCTCCAAACCTCCATCCTTACTCATCACACTACCCAAGTACTCAAACGTACTCACATTTTCCAATTCCTCACCATCCAACCTCGCTGTACATTCACTAACTTCACCTCTCTCAAAGACCATCACTTTACTCTTCCCTACATTCACCTTTAGATTCCGTTTCTTACACACTCTCTCAAACTCATCCACCAAGCCCTGCAGCTCCCCTTCGTCTTCACTCAACAACACAGTATCATCTGCAAACAACAGTACAGGGAGTTTCCAAACACTGTCCTCTCTCACCAGGGCCACTCCAACATCCACTACCCTACCTTGTACCTCTTTTATTACCCCATCCATGTACAGATTGAACAACCATGGAGACATGACACATCCCTGTTTCAAACCAACTTTCAAAGAGAAAAATTCACTTAGTTCACCATCCACACGCACTGCAGCCTTTGCACCATCGTACATACTCTTCACAGCATTCAACAACTTCCCATCTACTCCATATATTCTTAACACTTTCCACAATCCTTCTCTATCCACCCTGTCATATGCTTTCTCCAAATCCATGAAAGCCGCATACAACTTCTTTCCCTTCTCTAGAAACTTTTCCACTAAAGATCTAAGAACAAATATCTGATCTACACAACCTCTTCCCTTCCTAAAGCCTCCCTGTTCTTCTCCAACTAATTTCTCTGTTCTTTCTCTAACTCTGTCTATAAGTATCCTACCATACACTTTTCCTATTATACTAAGAAGACAAATGCCTCTATGATTACCACACACTTCTTTTCTTACAGCTTAAAGTACAAAGCTTAGCCTGGGATATATTTTGGTAAAACTGGCAGTGTCATGCCTGATACTACAAGCTCTGTAGAGATGTACAATTATGTAGGCTTAGTTTAAACAGTTCTAAACAGCAAGCCTTGATGTGAAAAGGAATATAAAACCAACAGAACAATGCCCACTCACTCACACAACAGAGTCCCTAAAGAAGACATATTCAAGATCAGCTATGGTATGGGAAATCTTCATGCTATCAAGGATATGTTTCATTGGAAAAGTCACAAAAATCTTTCAGTTTCCTCTGCAGACCCTGGAATATGTTGAAAGAAATTTACAATCCACAAGATAAAATCTGTAGGTAGCGATAACGTAAGTGAGAAGTGATTTGTAAGATAGAAAGTTCTACTACACTGAAAATTACTGTATACAATATTTACTATTGTAGATCTTTCACTCCATGGTGTGACTAAAATCAGACCTAATTTTGTTGAACAGACAGTAAAAGGAAACCATGAGAATGACTAATGGTCTTAAGGAGAAATGTTAATATTTCACTATGCCAATAAAAGTTTCTTGTAATGTATGGCTGATATAGGGCCAAGAGGGGATGAATTAGACACCCTGGACTGTGTGACCAGCACTGTGTCAGAATCTCTGTGATATAGTTTTGAAAAAGACCACAATTAGGGATGTTTTATATATATATATATATATATGCATTTTTTTTCCCCTCATTATTACTCTTATTAAGGGTCATATAGTTACCATCATTATTCTCTCTCCCATAAAAACACTTCTCACTTGGATTCGTCAGTAGTAGTGAGGGTTCCCTGCCCCTCCAATCAACAGTCGAGAAAAGTTAGGTGAATAGCCATATTTTTTGAGACATACACGACTTGCGATTAATGAGCAGGATTTGGGCTGGACAAAAACCCTATTTCCCAGACTGAATTTCTATAAACAGTTAATGGCACTATTGTAAATTAAAATACCAAATTGTTGCTTGTACAGGAAAGTGTGAACTTTTATATTGGTATTGTGTTGAACAGGCCGATGGTACTTGGGGGCCATTATTCTCTTTAAATATGAAACTATAAATCTCAAATATATAGCAACAATTAGAGGATATGGCAAGAATTTACATTTACCATTTTTGCTTCTGCATAAGTGCATTTGGCAAAGCTTTTTTTGAATTGCCAAGGATGATTGGTTACAAAAACACATATCTGTCCACTCCAATATGCCTGTACAGTATACATAAAGTACAGTAGTCTACCTATAACATTCTTTCCCCTAATACTTATCACCTGTAATCATGGTGGGCAGTTGGTTAGTTTGTAAAAGTCACCACAAAACAGTTAGATCCATACCAATGCAGATGCGGGCCCAAACATGGCCAAATACTGTATCTTGAATTTGGCTCTCTGTTGTATTTTGTTTTTCTCTTGGAGGGAACTGTTACTGCGGGCTCATGGCCTTTGGTTCCTTCTTCCTCGCATTAAAAAAAAATAAAAATAAAAAAAATAACTGTAGCAGCTGCACAGCACAGGCCACATAACTGCTCAGAGGCTCAGTGCAGTGGGTTGATGATATAATGTAGGTGATGGTAAGATGCAGGGTGATGGTGTGGTGTGGGATGATGATATGGTGTGAGTGATGGTATGATGTGGGATGATGGTATGGTGTGGGTGATGGTATGATGTAGGATGACAGTATGGTGTGGTGATGGTATGATGTGGGATGATGGTATGGTGTGGGTGATGGTATGATGTAGGATGACAGTATGGTGTGGTGATGGTATGATGTGGGATGATGGTATAGTCTGGGTGATGATCACACCTTGGGTATGGTGTGGTCAGGGTCAAGGTGTGTGTACTGGTGTGATACAGGAGGTGGTGTAATATGGGTGATAGTATGGTCTGAATGATGGTGTGGTTTGGGTGATGGTGTGATATGGGAGGTGGTGTGATATGGGTGATGGTATGATCTGATGATGGTGTGGTTTGGATGATGATGTGATCCGGGGTGTTAGTATGATGTGGGTTGGGTGCTGGTTTAGGCTGGGTATTGGTTTTTGTATTTATCATTGTTTGGTACATTTAAGGCCAATCTGAGGTGGTTAGGGCTGGCTTGGTAGGTAAGGGGCAACTCTGGCAAAGGTTTTAAATATAAGGCATTTTTCCTATAGGCTCTGTCTCCCATACTGTGAATTTCCTTGTCAACCAATTAGCTGCTTTATAGGCAAGCTGACTTTATACTTCTGTGGGAAGAGCAAATTCATAAAAATTTTGTACTGAAAAGAATTGACAAGTAGGATTAACTTGTATGCCAATCATCTTAAACTAAATATTGTTCAAAGTTAATCACCACCTCTCTGTCAGTCTGTCAGTTACTCAAGAGGCCAGAGTTAACTTTGTGGATTATACAATTAACCCCTTCACTGCAACAGGTCTCTTCCCACAATAAGTAAAATACTGGTGGTTGCAATTATCAAGTGAGAGAGAATCATCATAATCTAGTCTTACAAGACACAGTTTGTAACTCTCAAGCTTAATCATATTTACTGGCAATACCCATCACATATTTATGTTGGTGAAAATGGTCTCCTACATAATTAGCCCATAAGCACATAAGTATTTGTAGTTCTAACAGTTGATATTTGAACCAATGTTGATGTAGCATTTTAAATTCAAAATTCTCACCATCCACTCACTCAATGCAGTGCTGCTCTCAGGTGTCTGCCTTTTCCTCTCCTCCCTCCATTCCTTCCTTCCTCTTCCGTCTTTCTTTACGTCATTCTTTCCTCGTCTTTCTGCCTACAGGTGACTTTACACTCCATCTTTTGTCTTTCCTTCATTTTTTCCTCTTCCTTCTGCCAATGGGTGACTCTACACCAAGTGACATGCCAAATGGTTTCCTGTACACCAGGAAACCATTTACTATGCTGGGTGGTAACCATATAACCAAATTATGGCGCCTGGTGGTTTAATAGGTAATTACGGCGCTCCAATCGGATTGAACTGGTGAAGGTTTATATCCAAGGGATGGTTGGGGTTACTGCTCATGTAATGCCATTCGGCGATAAGTGAGGCCAGTCACTCTCATCTTAAATGTCAGGACCAACTTGCCTAGCCCCAGGCTCCTATGCTCCTCATGGGGGAACATAGGATTGGATGATGGATGGATGGATGATAACTTACTAAACTTTCTTTAAAATCTTCCCAGACATCCTCTATACACACGCACAGATGCCATTGTAATGAAGGGAGTTAAAAATGCTGAGGGGGGGGGGAGTCCATTCGTTACAGTTTAGCACTTAAGAGGGAACGCACATAGTTATTCTGTGACACTCTTGAAGCTCAAAGGTGGCTCTATAGTCAGTGTGTAGAATCCTTTGTAGAGTGGTATCAAGTGAGATAGTTTTGACTAAAAATTCTGAAATATGTAGGGCAAGTTCAGTACAGTTTCATTTTAAACCACTTTTCATTATATACAGTGCTAGGATAGTGTGACTAAGCAATAATCTAGGTTCTGGATGTTATAAGCTATTAATACTACCATCTAATTATAACATACAGCACTGATAACTGCTACTCTTCAAGGCACATTCCAAACTCTCAAATTCAAAATCTTGGTTCCAAGGGCTATTTGGAAAATGGAATATTTTGGAAAGTAGAATTATAATGACAACTATGAGAAAATTGTGTAAAAATAGCCTGCAGTACCATGAACAGTAAATGCAATGAAGCACAGTACCTTGTATTACTAATATATAATCTGATTTTATACTCGTCCACATACAGTATATACTTTTCTCTTTAAATCTGCAATGACTGTGAGGGCAAATGAATTCACCACCCCTTACTACACAGAAAAATTTTAGGAAATGCGGAGGTTTTTGGAAATCGGATGTTTGGATTTGGGAGAGTGCACTGTGCTTTACAAGATGCCAAATGTGTCTCTGTATCACTATAAATGTTACAAAACTCTTACCCCTGTTAGCAGCATGACTGGTCCCTGGTAAAAGGCTACTAAATGATGCTGTTCCCACATTCTGACCACACTTGTACATATGCTATTGAGTATTACCTAACTATTGTCCTTTTACTTCAAACTGACCTAAATTTTCATTCTTTTGCACCTTATTTCACACAGCTCAACTGCATAAATTACTACAGCACTCCATTCTTTCCATGGCACTTTTTCACAGCAAACATCATATTCTAGTGTTGTTTTGTTATAGGTGGCAGTACAGATGAATTGAGAGCAGTTTTGGGCCAGGTTAGAGTTAAACAGGTATGGTAACAAAATTTTTTCTTAGCTCAATATCCATTACCTATAGACAGGGCAACTTTGGACCTTCTCCCCCCCCCCCAAAGCTGCAGTTTTAGGTTGAGGTCTAAATGCACTGTTACAAATGCTTTTGGGAATTCAATCAATAGATTGTCTTTCAGAACTCATGCAAACATAATTGCTTATGCTAGTTTCAGTCTGCACAGAACATACGGTTATTAGTATGTTTTTATGGCATATACAGTTGTGTTCGCAGTGCCATATTCATCTCATAGCATGCATATGCAACTCACTTGCTGCTGGATTGGTATGCCGCGTAGTTTTTTCACAGCACTTGACTAATCAGTATAATTAGGACACTTCTGATGCCATAATTAAGGTGAACTTTAAATAATGTTTAAAAAACCACATAATAAAAAACTTCTTACCCACAAGTAGGAAAGGAAACATTTTTTATGGGTGGCTAGATGCATGCTAGTAACGTCAATTAGCACCAGATAAGTGTAGTTATCAATGTTAAATTTCTGTCTCTAAGGTTATTTAATCTGAGGGCTAATTTTAGAAAATGAATGTGACAGATTTCATACATTATGGTGTTCAATCTTTAGATTTTTCTGAATTTATGAGGCAGAACTGTATCACCATTTGTACATCTGTACACTCCTGCCAGGGAAAGTTTCACAACATTTGGACTCTGAATCAAAACTTCTGTTTGCTACTAACACTTGTCATAAGCAAATGATACTGTACTCACATTATAAAAGTAACAAAGTTAAGGAAACAGAGTGACACCAAAAACACTGCTTGCTATGATAGTCTGTGCATTACTAACTTCTCATGTGTATGGCATTTTCAGTCTAAAGTTACCATACATCTGCAGTCACCCAGCTCATCACCTCTCACCAATACATTCAGGTACCACAGAGTATGATATAGGGATGTATAACAGAGTACTGCAACTGTGCAAGGTGGCTTAGATGATGATTGTGGCACTGTACAGTATATCCAGAAGTCAGAGAGAGAGAGAGAGAGACAAAAGATGTACTTATGATATCCGTGGTCAACAAGGCAAAAGCAATCCTGTCAGTGATCAGTTTACTTGGGGCTGTATTCTCGTTGAGTAAGGAAGCTCCAAAGGACCTCTTCCTTAGCTATTTATTTCTGGATATGGCTGGTTGATACCCTTTTGTATGAGTGATAGGTGGGGGCACTCACCATCCACTCACTCAATGTATTGCTGCTCTTGGGTGACTGCCCTTTCCTCTCTTGCTTCCTTCCTCTTCTGTCTTTCTTTCCTTCATTCTTTCCATCTTTCCTCTTTTGTATTTCTTTCCTTCATTCTTTCCTCTTCCTTCTGTCAACAGGTAGAGTGACAAGCCAAATGGTTTCCTGTACACCAGGAAACCATTTACTGTAACGGGTGGTAACCATATAACCAACTTACGGCACCTGATGGTTAAGAGGGTAATTAGGTGCTCCAATCAGATTGATCTGGTGCAGCATTATATCCAAGGGGTGGTTGGGGTTTACTGCTCACATAATGCCACTCAGGGATGAGTGAGGCTGGTCACTGTCATCTTAAATGTCAGGACCAACTTCCCTAGCCCCGGGCTCCTACACTCCTCATGGGGCAACACAGGATTAGATAATTATGATGAAGAAGTTATTTATGCAATGTATGGTGATGTTTAAAGGATTATATGACACAAAATAGGACAGTAAGGTGTGATAATCAAAATATATTGCTTAGGAAAAGCAATTAGGGAGTTTCCTTAACCGATGAGAAGACAGGACTACGATTCACTCTTAGCTGGATAAAAATGCCTAGATATTGATGGATTAGAATGAAGGAGTTGACGACCATGAGAATTAATGACGATGGTATTAATACTCAAGCTCCTACAACTCTCTCAGCTGAATAAAATCATGTGGTGCTAGTGTACTAGAGAAGATGCATCCACAGGGAATTAATCAAAACGAGCAAGTATCTCGATGGAAGGTTGTACTCTGTCTTGATGCACCATTGGTTGGCCCATGAAAGACAATATGTTATAGTCTGTTTGTTTTCACCTGACAAAGATTTATAACCCTCTTCTGCTTAGTTGATGGCCAATGCAATCAGACTGGAGGGTAAATATGACATGTAACCAACGAGGCTTATATCCCTGTCATGGCCAAGTGTAGTCAAACTGGAGGGTAAATCTGACTAGTAACCAAGGAGATATTTGTCCCTCATAATTAAGGCCCCCTGACTTAATATTCAAGTTGTAGGAGTGGCCCGGTTCTGTCAGATGAAAATAAACTGACTACAGTTATCATCAACAAATGAACACAGTCCTATATAAATTCTAGGTTGTACAACGTCACTGGTCTGTATTCTCTGGGAAGGGGGCTTCCAAGCACTTCTTCCTTACTAGTTTATTTCTGCACTTAGTTAATGTATTCTTGATTATTTTTTCAATCTATCGCAATTGACAAAAGATGTGGGTGTTATAAAAATAATAAGGTGTAATATACAGTATGTACAAAATAAATAAATTAAGAAGAATTGCTCTAAAGCCTCCCAAACTCACATGAAAACAACCCTTTTGATCCACGTACCAAGGTAGTTTGGTGTAATTAGGACTTACATGCTATATATTTCACACAACTGGCTAACGCGAAGCAAACACAAACCACACAGCAGTTTGACAATAGCAGTCAGTTAGATTTTTTTCAAGAGTATTGTAAGCTCTGGAGACTGTATGGGGATCTGAGGCTATTTGGTAGTTATTATATTAGTTACATTAAGTCCTCATGTTGGGGATGTTTTCCATATTACTTTTTTTTATACAATCCATACTGAAATGATAATTGTTGTAGCCCTGGGTCCATCTGAAATGTGAACCTAATGGCCTGAAGGTTTAAATTGCCCTTCTTCTTGAGACCACCATCCTCCTATTGGAAAATAGGGAATCAGTTGAGAGATGCTTGTACAACCAGCAGTGGAACCGCCCAAGTTTATAAATGCCACAGCATAAAGGAGTCCTTCCCTAGCACATTCAGTACTGTAAATTTTGGGAAATGGTAAAACTGCCTTAAATATATCTATGGAGCTGTAACAGGAATTTTTCTTTAATCTACTAACACTGGAAAAAAGTGTCATGAAAAGGCAACATATAAGGAGGACTTTCTGTATCTGAAATGAAACAGAACCAAACCAACCAACCAACCTAAATACGACACTTAGGCCCCTTTCACACAAGTGTGTTTTCCCCGCTGCATGTTAATCTGTCTGGTTGGATTTGCATTTTTTGTCAGCCCTTTAAACGAATGTGCTTTCCCTTTGCATAAGTATAATGCTCAGTGTGCCAGCATTTCCTCATAATGGAGAATAGGCAGAAGTAAGCTGTGTCTGTTTATCTAATGAATAACACTGATGAATGAAGACACACATGTGAAGGGATCCATAGCCACATGACCCTTCCCAGCATGCATGGTGTGTTTTTTCATACTGCGAGCTACAGTGGTCCATGCATGTAGCAATGGCACACATTGCATGCGTTATCATGTCACGCCTTGTGTGAATGGTCTCATTAAACTACACATACTGTATTTCTAACCTGTATGTTATTACGCAACGAGAAAACACACTTGTGTGAAAGGAGCCTTAGACAGACTTATATACAGTGACAACATAATACAGACAATGATACACTGTCTAAAACCACTACTAAAACTGATAGAGTACCAAAAGATCAGAACTACAGTATATACAGTACTACTTATTAAAAGTATATCTCCAGTGACACGGAAAAAAAAAATCCACTACCCATCACTATAAACTGGAATACAATTAACAAGAGATTCTATACACAAAATTTTTTCATGTTAGCCTCTATGTATCTGATAAGCACCTTTATATCTTCAGAACATAAATATTTTCTACAGCAGAGTTAAGGTGTAGAGAAATGAAGTACAGTAATTAGTATCATCCCTTGACCCCTTGTATCTCAAAACTGTAATTCTATTGTGTATGGTATTTGTGTGATAGCTGCATGGGTCTAAAATATGCGAAGGAAGGGCACAAAAATTATATATGTCACTGTCAGATACTATATTAATACAGGTATACCCTGGTTTAATGATGCAATTGGTTAAGTAAAAACCCATTATTAAGCGGGGTATCGTATCCCAGGATAGATTTAACATGTAAAGTATAGGGATGTGTTTTTGAGCCTTGGGTTCCCCCCCAACCAAGTCCTAAACTCACCCAAATGAATCCAAAAACAAGTTTAAAGCCAATCTAAATGGTCTAACAGCTGTAAAAGAAGCTAAACTAAAACTAACACCTGTAAATAACTCACTGAAACCAACAAATAAAATCTGAAAATCATCAAATATGTCTGGAAAAAAATCAAGCTTAGTAAACTGTACCCCAAAATGACAATGTTCACCCCACCTATGGCTAAAACACATTAATCTATTGCTAAAAACAGTTCATAAATCAAACTAAATACACAATTTTAGTCTAAAATATCACCAAAATCGATAAAAATAATAAAAACCCATCGTTAAACCAGGGTTCGGCCATCGTTAGGCTGGGTATGGTGGTATTTCTACCTCCATTGTTAAGCCGGAGTACTGCATCTAGGGGTATCGTGTATTGAGGTATACCTGTGCTATGCCTCCTTCACCTTAACTTTGCAAATTTTCATCATTTTGTAGCTTACTTCCCATAGCCTGAAGGCAGAACAAGACAATGGTACACCTCCACATCCTTTCCATAGCACTTCTCCATGATTAGCACTATAGCTATTCTTGTTTTAATCCCTTGTTGCAATTCAGCATGCAGGTTGGAGAGATGTTAATTTTAGGCCAAGTTAAAGTGACAAAAGTGTAAATATAAGCTGGTAATAAACTACATGGCAAACAAAACAATCCAGCAGTAAATGTGAAAAGAAAATATTTTTGAGTATGTCTATCTCTATCTATCTATGTATTGCTAGACACCTTAATCCTGTAGGAAGCGGCCAAAAACAAATTGTCTTCATGTCGCCCTGTCCAATGCCACTTCACTGCCTTGCTCCCAGCTCACCCCCCCCCCCCTCTCTCATATACCTCTCTACTCCACCATCTCATCCTCGACCCCTCCCGTCCTCCTCACTTGCATACACTCTCCTCATTAGTTGCTCGCTCTCCATCCTCTCCACATGGCCATGTGTTGTATAATTTTGTAATTAATGTACAGGTGGTTTTTGATGTATGTCCGAGATGCAATTCAAAATATCACAACTTTTTTTCTTTTTTTTTAAGCATTTCATACACCACATTTAGCAGCAACAGTAGTAGTAGTAGAAGTAGTAGTAGTAGTAGTAGTAGTAGTAGTAGTAGTAGCAGTACTAGTACTAGTAGCAGCAGTGGTAGCAGTCAGCACGACCCTAGGCTCATCTGCATGTGAACCTGGTAAACTTCAGGCTGAAGTTGCTCTTCTTCCACAGTTCACCATCCTCCCTTACAAGAAGATAGGGAGACTGAGGCATGTTTGTATATCCAGGCAACTCCATTGCCGGTCATACTATCACCACATGAAGGAATCCCTCTCTAGCCCCTTACATACAGAAAGTTGTCAAATTAGTTTCATAGTCAGCAGTGGAACATTAATGCATATTTTAATTTTATGGAGTTTATTTTTAAAAATTTTGGTATTGTTCAAAATGATCACTTAGAATGAAGATTTACTGCAGTTGCAGAGTATGAGTAGACAGGTGTTTCAAAGAGGGTAAAAAGATCAGCATAAAACTACTGTATATAAAGAATGAGAGTTAATACTGTACTGTATATGTAAAGGTAATCATAAAAATGCTATTATTTACATATGAGAAAATATAAATTAAAAAAAAAAAAAAAAAATCCTACCCCAATCTGCCTTGTTTACATGGAATGGGGAGATGTGACCATGACTTCTTGATATCTGCCTCCTCACCAAACAATCAAAGGGAAAAATAACCATTAAGTGCAACATGCCTCTCTCCTGTGCCAAGATTGAAGGTTGCTTACAACACAAATACTGGGTGGTGGAGTTGCCACATCCCAAGAAAATGGATGAGTTTCCATCCTAGTGGTCTCCTATAGTTGCCATTACATGAGTACATGCAGGTCCTTGGGGTATGTCGTGCATGTATTCTGAAACAGTACATTTTTCCCCTCCCTTGAACTGTGTTAAATATGGGGAACTGGCAAATTACGAACTTCAATGAGACAATCTTCTGAAATATACTGTTGATGTAATGGTAAAAACAGAATGTCAGAAAATGCATGTTATAATAAGGACTTACTATTGCCTTTGGGGGATGAGTCTTACCACATCTTAGTTGTTGGAGAGGTGTGTTTGATGGGAGGAGACACCTTCTCATTTGCTGGGGAAGCAGGCTTCCTCAAACTGCTTTAGTTTTTATGCATAGTTTTAACTGTAGTTGTTTTATGCATACTGTAGTTTCATGATGTATCCTTGAGTTTTATGTTTTAATCTTAAATAGCTCTTTACTTATTATACTGTTTTTACATATATATACAATAATCACTTGATATTCAGATGCTCTGTATCCGACAAGCTCCATATCTGAACGTTAGGACTTGGCTCTAATATATCTGTACTGTATCCGGATTTATTTTTCCGTATATGAACATAAAATTTCCAACATTGCCAGTTGGGTGGCCTACAAATTCAAAAAATTGGCTTGGCGGCTGGCCAGCCTCTTCGGCCAAGTGCAGGTAACAGACCCTATCCCACATGTCGAGCAAATATGGCCATCCAGCTCCTCACCGAATGGTCAAAGTCCCCCGGCTGCCCAGATCACTCAGACGCTGCTGGCCACGCGTAATACAGTCTATAACCACAAGCTCAGCAAATATGGCCATCTGGCTCCTAACTGAATGGTCGAAGTCCCCCGGCCACCTGGATCATTCAGACATTACCGGCCGTGCGAAAGTAGTAGTCCCTAACCCACAAGCTGAGCAAAAATGGCTATCCATCTCTTCACTGAATACAGTCCCTAACCCACAAGCTCAGCAATATGGCCATCCGGCTCCTAACCAAATGGTCAAAGTCCCCTGGCCACCTGCATCACTCAAGATGCTGCCAGCCGTGGTGAGTAATATAATCCCTAAACCACAAGCTGAGCAAAAATGGCTGTCTGCCTCTTCACTGAATGGTCAAAGTCCCCCAGCTGCCAGGATCACTGGGAACGTACTGGTTGTGAGCAAGAAATACAGACCCTAACCCACCAGCTGAGCAAAAACATCTGTCTGCCTCCTCACCAAACAGTCCAAGTCCCCCGGCTGCCCTCACTTCCCCCCCACCATCCCTCCTCCAGCCCCCTCCATGCTCTGCCCTGCCTGGTGTCTCCCTCCCCGTCCTCTCATCCTTCCCTACCCCTGCTTAATACGCTGCCTGCCTGGCCTCCCACCACTTACCTCTCTGCATTGCCATGAGCGATTTTTTTTTTAGTTTTTGGTGATTTAATTGAATAAAACTGGTCATACTGAAATTTCGAAAACACCATGAAAATGCTCGTGAAATTCTGCATCAAGACATATGCTTAGCTCTTGCAAGGTGCAGGCCAAATTTTGCACTACGATGTTAGGAATTTATTTTTACTCTTGAACAAATTCATTCCCAATGCACATCTGTACTTTCACTCATCAACTTTGTGTGTTTTTATTAGCCTGTCTTACAGTATAAACACCAGCGAAGATAATGGTATACAATTTATACAAATACCGTATAACCAATTTCCGAGGGAAAATTTGGCCATGGAAATGTTTTTCTTTGTCAGCACGGAAGCAGTCATAGCTGGGTTCTTGGCTCTGTTGGTGCCACAGAAACGTACTGAAAACTTATGGTTCCTGAGAGGGTTACTTTTTGCAATGGTCGACTTCACTGTTTTTTTTTGTTTTTTTTCTGGCATTATACTGGATATTCCCATGTGTGTTTTGATGTGTACATAGCTAAAAGACCGAAGAACACTGCTACAAACAGGAGAGGTACTGTACATAAAGATAGGGTATTTGTGGATTAATGTTCTTTATGCATTGTTTTCTGGGTGTCTAGCATTAAACTGGATATTCTAATGTGTGTTTTGACGTCTAAATACACCTGAAAGACTGAAGAACACTTCCACAGTACTGTACAGTACATATAAGTTGGGTATAGGTGCAGTAGAAGATATTGCTCTGTATCTGGATTTTGTCTGTATCTGGACATGCCTTTGGCTCTATTACGTCGGCGCTGCAAGGCTTGGTGGATGAGTTTGGGACAGTGTGTAGGAAACGGAATCTAAAGGTCAATGTAGGGAAGTATGAAGTGATGGTCTTTGAGAGAGGTGAAGTCAGTGAATGTACAATGAAGTTGGATGGTGAGGGAATGGAAAATGTGAGTACGTTTAAGTACTTGGGGAGTGTGATGAGTAAGGATGGAAGTTTGGAGGGTGAAGTGCTTGAAAGGGTACAACAAGGAAGAAAGGTTGCTGGTTCCTTGAAAGCAGTGATAAGAAACAGGGAAGTGAGCATAGAAGTGAAAAAGTTACTACATGACAGTATTGTGATACCAACTCTAACGTATGGAAATGAAGCTTGGACATTGTTGGAAGGACACAAGTCAAGAGTGACAGCAGTGGAAATGAGTTATTTAAGAGAAGCCTGTGAAGTCACATGGAGAGAGAGGCTGACAAATAAGGATATAAAGGAGCGTTGTGGTGTGGATGTGGATGTGATAGGAAGCGTTAGGAGGAACACACTGAGGTGGTTTGGCCATGTGGAGAGGATGGAGGGTGAGAGACTGATGAGGAGAGTGTATGTGAGTGAGGTGGAGGGGAAAGGGAGGGGAAGGCCAAGGATGAGATGGAGGGATGGGGTGAAGAGGTACATAGAGAGGGAGGTGTGAGTTGGGAGCAGGGCAGTGAAATGGCGAGGGACAGGGCGACGTGGAGGCGATTTGTTTGTGGCCACGTACGAGATTAAGGCGTCTGGCAATAGATAGATAGATAGATGTTGGATAATCGAGGGATTACTGTATATACACATTAACCTTATTCTGCTTTTACTCTTGCTGTACAATGGCAATGACCTCAGCTGTTGCACTGCCACAATCTTTGTCATGTAATCAATCAATTAATGTAGTAGCCTTTCTCCCCCATCCCAATGGAAACAAGACAGTACAGTATTTGTAAAACCAATAATAGTAGTTAGTCATAAACAGCAGCATTGGTATTTCAGTAATCACTGGTTGGGAAATTATCAGCAACTAATAACAAGCACTGCTTAATATTTAGCTATTACACAACAAGCAGCCAGACTGCTATAAAAATAAAGAAAATAATGCAAATTACAGAGCTCTTTACATGTAAAGCTTTGTCTTAAAAAAAAAAAAAAAAAAAAAATCAAATCTTTCTCAGATCAAACTAATGTCCACACTTTGGACTGGTGGCGATTACCTAACTCAAGCCAAGACAGACCTAGAGTGGCCTCATAGCCTTGATCTGTAGCTTACACCTACTATGCACCACACACCTGAGGGCATAACATCTCTATAGTTTACAAATGCAGTCCACATCCCTTCTCATCTCTAAATGTAGCCCACTCCCCCTTATAGCTCTCTTAACATTCCTCTACCTTCTGAGCCCATATTCCCTTCTTATTTCTTCTAACTTTTCTCAAGCTTCAAACTGCAGCACACATCCCTTCTCATTTCTAATTGTAGTCCACACCCCTTCTATCTGTTTTAACATTCCTCTAACTTCAAAGCTCACATCCCCTTCTTATCTCTTCTAACTGACCTCTGACTTAGAACTGCAGCTCACAACCCTCCTTATCTCTTCCAATAATCCTGTAACTTCACAGCTCACAGTCGCATCTTTTATCTAACTTACCTGTAGCTTAGAACTGTACGGTAACTCACATCCTCGTCTCATCTCTTCTAACATTCCTTTAATTTAGAATTCCCCTTACATCCTCTTCTAACCTCTTCTCTAACTTACACCTGCAGCCTTCACCTCCTTCTCATCTAACATTTGTCTGACTTACATCCCCTTCTCATCTAACATTTGTCTAACTTACATCTTCTCACCTGCCATGAATCTAACATAAAACTGCAGCCTACATCGCTTCTCACCTCCACTTACAACCACATGCCACACTTCAGGCCTGGCAGATGCTATGACCTCACTGTATATCAAAGGTCAACATCGGGCACATCATCCAACATCAGGAAGCGAACCACGCGGGGTGGCAATGAAGAGGTCTCCAGTCTGGCCTCCACACGTTCACCCAGCCACCCTCGGACCCTCACCCGGCACAGCTCACCCAACCTCAGCGGCTGGCATCTGGTGGGTAAAAGTTAAGTTACACGCCATCATAACCACCTCCACCACCACCACCATCATCACGGCCATCACCATGAATTTTTTCTCAATTACAAATGGGGCGAGGTATGACTTAAAACAAGAAAAGAGAATGAATAAGCAGGTGAACAATATCATAAGTTTCATTTTGTCTCTCTCTCTCTTTTTTTTTTTTTTAAGCCTCTACTGTAACTTTGTTCTGACACAGCAGGTACAGTAAATCTTTATTTAAAGTTATTATAATTTAAAGCCGTTCCATTGTAAAGTTGTAAATGAATTACACTTATTATTTATCACTACCCATGCATCAATACTGTACAATGCAGTTTTGAAGTCATAAGTGAGTGAGTTTTTTAGTGCTCCCGAACCTTCATTCACGAACCAAAAGCATGTCTCTCTCACAGCTGTTTAACTTAGAGGAGCATTTCACAAACACACATGGTTTCATTTTGTTTATCAAGGCTCCAATATGCTTGCACATGTTGGCCTTTGTCACCTAATGGCAACTCTATACACATCCTAGACTTCAACTGAAGCCAGTGTACTTGTACCTGAGCCTAGCTAGTCGTGCCATGAGTGTGCCAGGTGTTGCGGGTGTGCTGAGCCAGTTTGCCCTCCACAGCCTGAACCCGGCCAGGACCAGCAGCGTGGCCAGTGGGGTGTTTCCACGCAGGGCAATCATATGCAGGTAGTCAGGGGTGCCCGCTGGTGTCTGCTGGTTCACATTGCATCTACAGGAGGACCACCAGTATATTAACCCCTTCAGTATTATAATGCTGTAATTTTTTATTCAAACCCATTCTACATGGTGATGTTTTTAATATTTTATTCCTGTTACCTGAATTATGATTCCATTCAGCTTTGTAGAGACTTGCATAAATGGAAGGGCCAAATATAACTATCAATATAGTATTCCCTTAACTTCTAGAGGACTCCTAATTCATATGAATTCATTAGGTTGTCACCCAATTGCACTGAGAATTTTATAATCCCTATACAGTACTGTATGTCAGTTGTGTGTTCCAATGTATCACAACTTGCTCTGTACAACTGGTATTCCATAGCAGATAATATGATGCAAGTTGGCTCTCACCCCTGCCTGATCAGCAGAGCAGCAGCCTTGTTTTTCTCCAACAGAAGGGCGCGATAGAGTGGTGTGTCGCCTGGAGTGAGCGTCTCGACATCTAGCCGTGCGCCCTGGCTTCTCAGCAAACCAAATACAATACCAAAGTCAGCAAACTGTGCATCACGTGTGCCTTCCACTGCCTCGTGCAATGGTGTCGTCCCAGTCAGCCCATTGGGGTAGTTGGTGTTGGCTCCTAACACAAATGTACGTAAAAATGAACTTATGGCTGGACCTTTCACTTTAATGATGTCTTTTTATATTTTATTTTTGTTAACACCAGTTGATTTTATTTATACTACAAGAATCCTGAAGAAGTATAGAGGTAACAAAGGCTATATTTATTCTTTCTAATCTGGACATTTATTCTAAGATGGATACAGTCATAAGAAGATATTAAGAATAAAATAAAAATAATGTCTCTGGCCTGAAGCAGTTATGATTAAAATACTGTTCATCATCATCATCATCATCATCACCATCTAATCCCATGTTGCTCCTACACTCCTCATAGGGCAACGCAGGATTAGATGATGATGGACAGTATTTTAATCCTAACTTCTTCAGGCCAGAGACAATTTTTATTTCATTCTTAATATCTTCCTATTTCATTATAAAAATTGATTGCAATCATAATTTTTACTTAAAAAAATAAAAAAAATAAAGCTGATTGCAGACCAAATTAGTAAACAAATACAGGGCTCTGGAGAAAGTTGTCAGATGAGGATGATACTTCTACACACACAAGCTGATTTGAAAAGCCAGTTGTGCACTCAAGTAGAAAGTTCAATTCACTTCATGGAGAGGTACAACAAAAATAGGTCAAATGGTCCAGTATACCATTGTTAAGGAGGAGCCTGATGACGGGTGGCTGGCAGGTGCGTGCAGCCAGGATGAGGGGAGTGTCACCGTTGTCATCCCTGAGGTTAACCATGCAACGCGCCCCCACCAGCAACTCTGCCAGCTGACACCAGCAACATCAGGGGACAATCAGAGGTACCACATCAGTCCACTTGATACCATACCAAGTACACACACATACACATATACTGTATACATAAACAGTATGCTGTATATGTTTTTTAAAGGTACTGAACATCTACCACGAAGTATTTTTTAATTTAATCATGTGTGTGTGTTTGTGGTAGGTGGTAGCAACCATCATCCACCCACTTGATGTAGTGCTGCCTACTCCTTCCTTAGCCTTTATCATTCTTTTTCTGTGCCTGCCCTCCTCTCTTCCTATTTATCCCATCTTTCCTGTCACTTCTTATTGCTTTTCTTTCCTTTCCAGGTGGTTTTACAATGAAAGACAAGCCAAATGGTTTCCTGTATGCCAGGAAACCATTTACAACACTGGGTGGTAATCATGTAACTAAACCATAAGTGCTCCCTACATGTCAACAAGTGGGTTGGTGGAGGGTTAGTGGCCCTCCCCGTAAAACAACTAACTCAAAGTCCAATGGCCACCCCTTATGGGATTATGGCATCTGGCAATAGACAGACAGACAGTGTGTGTGTATGGGTGAGTCTGTGGTATGAATGTGTGTATGTCTGTGTGTGTGAGGCAACTGTGTGTTTAAGTGTATGAGTGCAGCAGTGGTGTATGTATGAGTGAGTCAGTGAGGCAGTGGAGTCTATAGGTGCATGAGTGTGGCAGTGCTGAATGTATGTGTGAGTGAGTTAGGCAGTGGGGTGTGTGAGGTGTGTGAGGTACCTGATAGTGTCGATGAAGGACGGCGTAGTGCAGGAGGTAATGGCTCTGTGTAACCTTGGCTCCAGCCCCCAGCAACATCTGCACTAGTCTTGTGTCCTTCCGCCACACTGCCTCACATAGTGGTGTATACCCTGGTCCATCACATCAATCAGTATTAGATACAAATTTTGTTGCAGACGTTATGCTATCTATGTATCTATCAGTGTTGTGGAGTCACAATCGTCTATTTTTTGGCTGAAGTCGGTAAAATTGCCCATGACTCCAACCCCAAGCTTTTTGGTTCTGAAATGGTATCAGTCATCTTCTTTCAATGCTGTACTTTATTCAGTTTATTTTACAACCATTTATAACGGTTTATTAGTTATTATGCAAGCACTATAAGTAGGGAATTTAAAATAAAGATTTAAGAACTGCACCTATCAAAATTCATGCATATTATTCATTTACCTGCATCATATCCATGTGCCATTGTATTAGTACAGTATATACTTAAGTCAGAGTTGGAGTCATAAAATTTCTGGAGTTGGAGTCGGAGTCAGAGTCGGGAAATATTATCACCGACTCCACAACCCTGTCATCTATCTATCTGTCCTGCTGATCCCTTGCCTTCTTCTATGAACTTATGTATCTTTCTATCTATCTATCTATCTTGCTTGTTGCCTTGTTTCTGGGAACTTATGCAATCTGCCTGTCTGTTATCTATCTTCTGGGAACTCCCACAAAAAGCAAATGACTGCAGTTTCAAAATTACATTATTACTGTAATCAAATTTGCTATGAAATATTGAAGTGTTTGCCAAGGAAAAGGGCATGCCTACCCTGACAAAAAGTCTTAATAACACACCCATAAAAAAACACGAAGGTAATACAGACTAAATGTATCGCTACAGAATAGTCAGAAAGCTTCCTTAGGTAAAGAGAATATGCCTACAATTCATAATGTACAAACCATGTATCTCCTCTATGTTGACCTTTGCCCCGTGCTGTAGGAGGAGCTGGACCACCTTGTAGTTAGCACGGGACACGGCAAGGATGAGGGCAGTGCGGTCCGACCCATCCAGGGAGTCCACCTTGGCCCCACGCTCCAGCAGCACTCGCACAATCTCAGCATACCCTCGTGATGCAGCAATGTGTAGTGGCGAACTCTGAAGAATGGGTATATAATCTACATGGCCCTGGATGCTTTGTAACATCTCTTGTTAAGTGATTCATTTTCCACATTACATCCTAACAGCTTTGAGTGTTGCATATGTATGTTGGCAGGTTTGGCACCAAAAATTAAAACCAGTTTGATGAGTCTGGGCACATAAAACCCGAGGCTCTCTTTTAGTTGTCCCAACTCCCATTTGCCACGGTCTCTCACTAACATTTGAAGGGGTAATTTAATGCATGATCTTGTTAAATATGTTACACTTCTTTGTTGCACCATAAGGGATTTTGGAAACAATACCGTGAACCGGGGTGACTTCGTACGATTTTGAAGGTTATTTCATCCTGACACAATTTATTTTGGCCAAAATACTGATGTTAAGTATTACATACGTACGTGAGCCAATAACCTGTAAGTATCTAACAGCCAGATAATCTCAGTATCTCCATCTAGACGTAGTAAAATATTTTATAGGTGTCCGAGGTCACCCCGGACTGGGGAGACTTCGGACTGCCTTGGGGTGACCCCGGACACTCATTAGAAATGCACTGAAATGGGCCCCTAGTAGCTCAGCTGAATGTTTGGACAGTTCTGGGGGGTCTTCGGACACTGTGCGACTTTTAAAAAAATTGCTGAAAAAAATACAAAAAAATACAGAAAAATTACAAGTAAATAGTAGTGATATATAGCAAAAATAGATGAAAAAATAAATTTTCCATTGACTTACAACCCCAGTTTAGTTGATTATACATATACATTATAGGGAGTACATTCTCACACTATGCGCAGGTTAAAGGCACGATTGTGACTGACTGACCGGACGGTTTAAAGCGTGCCGGCTATTTAAATGCCTAATTAAAGGGAACTTGGAATGGAGGAACAGAAGATAGGGAAGGAAAGAGCTAAAGAGTGAAGGAGCTTGGGAAGGAGAAACAGGAGTTAGGAATGGAAGGGGTGAGTAGATGAGGAACAAGAGGAGGGAGTGGAGACGAACTATAAGGATATCATACCGGTACCGTACCATATGGTAACTTAAATAATATGTGTTCTCACATCAAATTTCTTAGCAGCAAAAACAAAGATAAGCATGCAGACTGTGTACATCGTACAAAATATGTTTTATTACATATAAAAAAAGCAAATTAGATATGCTGTCTGACCTCAACCCTTTAAATATCCATTGTCCGAAGTTACCCCTTTAAATCCCAAAAATGCGTACACATTCACTCATGTCATGTTTACATACATTTAAAATGCAGATTTTAACCCTTTCTCTGTTCCAATCTTCAAGTTAGACGTTAAAGTAAACCTCTAAATGTGTATAAGCGTGCGGTTTGTTATGATTCGTTCACACCAGACCAAGTTTTCCCGTATTCATTTTTTCACCAAAAAATAGCATTGTCTTTATTACAATATATTCACCAGTGGAACATAATATTTTAAAAAGATAATTATACATAACATTTTACAAAACCTATGCAACATTATCCCGTTTCAATATATACGATATCTTTCTTCGTTTAGCAGCTGCGTAGCATTTAATCTTTTTATGCAAATTTCGTCCGAAACCACCCCGTGTCCGAATTCACCCCGGTTCACGGTACCATTTTTTTTTTTTGTAATGAGTCCAACTCTGGGCATAGGCTTCACAGCCTGTTATCAAGGCCCAGTAGTTCTCCTACAAATCAGACACCTCTACATGTCACCACTTTGTAAGAACACAATTTATATGTCTTCCAAAACTACGTAGTCATGTTGACTAACACAATAAAATGTTTTCAATTTCTTATTTAAGTTCCTACAGTACAATTTATCTCTTTATTAGGCTCAACTAACTGCCTCAAGCAAACATGTCAGCTATGTTATAAACCCATTACAGTATTACTGCCACCTTGTGCTGAATTCTGTGCCTTACCTTGTCATTCATCTTATTGTTGACTCTAGCACCTGCCTCCAACAGTAACGTGATCACCTCAGCCAGCCCGCGCTGCACAGCCAGGTGCAGCGCTGTCATGTGCTCTGCATCAGGGGTGTCTACACTCACACCTTTGGCCACAAGACAAAATTAAATGGAATAAATTAATACTAGGGTACAATAAACACACTTCATTGTACATATACAGTGGTTTACAAAGTTTCAAGGAGGTATGGTTTCAAGAAACATTCATAAAACTAGCAAATCAAAACACTCAGCATATATTACTATTTCTAAATGGTACTGTTGGTTCCAAGCCCGGCCACTAAGTCTCCCTTTTTTATTCTTTCAGCTTCTTCGCTGTCCCTACTTAATTCCAACCCTTCAAATCACTTCCTCCTGTGACTCATATCCCTGCTGAGTCTGTTATGCCTCCCTGAATCTTCCCAATGCAGGTAAAAGAGGGGGAGTACAATGATGATGACTATGATGATGATGATGATGATAATGACAATGACGATGATAATGATGATGATGATGAAGCTTACATAGCCACTGAGCCTAACCTGACTTGATGAGCATGTGAACAATATATGTGTGTCCTTGCTCCGTGGCATAGTGGAGTGCTGAGCGGCCATATGCATCCTGCTGATTGATGTCGCAGCTGCGGCTCAATGACCATGGTGATGACAGACCCAGGGACAAATACTCTGAGTGCAGCTGAGCCAACCATGGGCTGGATCGGTGGCCACTGCTCTCAGGTAATTTGTGTCGGCCTGGGGAAACAAATACCATAAATATTTAACTTACAGCTAGAAGAAAACAACAGATATTAATGCACCTGGGAAACATGAAGCCTACCATATGTAATTTAACTTACAGCTTGGAAAAAAAAACAGCAGAACTTAATGCAACCATCCTTGCACAGTATAAGATACAGAAGACTGATATTAAACAAGTTTTATTTTCGTTGTACCTTGCCCTCCTCCTACAGTCCACCATCCTTCTTTGGGAAACTGGGAAGTAGTTGGGGGATATTTGTTTGACTACCAGTATGCATGAAGCCACCTGGTTATATCAGTGCCACCAAGTGTCCTTCTCCAGCACCAAATATAAAATGAAAACATCAATATAAAATGAACATAAACTGAAAAAATCTGTACACAGCAAGACATGAATACAGTACTGCTATGCTATATTACCATTGTCTCTGTCATGGCGGTGGGGTCTGTGGTTGTGTCGTGCATGCCGTCTGCGTCGCCGGTTCTCAGTCTCAAACTCAGAGTCCGAAGAAACAATGTTGGCACGGCCACGACCCAGCGTGCGGTGCAGCAGGACGGAGGAGGAGTGGCGGTGAGGGTGGTGCAGGTGGTGGCGAGGACGCTCTCCTCCCAGCACTGCTGAGTCTGAGTCCTCCGTTGATGACACTATTGGCCCAGAAGAGTCACCTGCACACACACAACACCTATGACCTTTTTTGGCCAATATCCATCATGTAACATGCCTAACTGAAGATGAAACCCGTCTGTGAAAAAACATGGAGATTGGTTTTGCCATTTACAGCTTAGCTATTATGGAGAAATTAGGGTTTATGCCAGTTGAGTTATTGCTGCATTGGGGATTGTTTTAGGTACAGAAAAGCTCAAGGATCAATGCCAGATGCCTATATAGATTTAAAATCTCTGTGCTTGGGAGTTATGAAGGATTTTGTTAAGATCAATGGATGCACTGGAATCATCCCCACACAGTCTGAGTCTTACTACAGCACAATGACTTTACTCCAACTTCGAAGAGACTCCTCATATATTACTGAAAGTGTCAGAAATGGTCTCCACAAGGCACTCCAGTACCATGATGTCTATTCTTGCTACTGCCAGATAATTTTAATCAGCCAAGGGAAGACTTATGATAGTAAACAGGTCATTATTCACTTAAATAAAATCAGTTCTTACATAAAGTCACACATGTGTGTCAGCATAATGCTACTTTATTTATTAAAAAAAAAAAAAAACATACTTCTACATCATGAACTGAAAACATGATTATGAATCCCAAGCAACTTTCGATGAAAAATTAGGTTAATTTATTAGCAAACTGAAAAAACACCTACAGTATAAATCAAGATTAATTGTACAGCCAGGGAAAAGAGTTGGCTTACATTCCACTGCAACTGCTCCACATGTTTATCAATTTTCTCCCAGATGTATCATGTCTAAGAGAATCATTTATGCGCACATAAACGAATCAAGCCTCAGCTTAGAAATATTGGCCAGCAGGGGAATGTGAGAAGGACAGGTGAAATAAAAAATGAACCTTTGTTCCTGACCTTATGATACGAGCATGCCAACCTGTGTCCTCCTCCTCCTCCCTGTACTTGAAGACATAGTATCCAATGTTGTTGGGTGGGAACTGGGGCGGTGGTGGTGCAGTGTGTGGGGAGGTTCGGGTGCAGGCGGGGAGCAGGCACGGGTCATCCAGGTCACGCTCACTGTTGTCCTCCTTACCACTGCCGCTGGGGGGGTCCTGACCACCACAACGACCCACTTCCCAGTCACTGTGCTGGTTGCTGTCACTTAGGTCCAGACCCCACAGCTAAGGGACATCATCATCATCATTATCATCATCATCATCATCATCATCATCACCACCACCAGCATCACCATTACCACCACCTCAAGCACCATCATCGCTGTTACCATAATCATCATTGTCATTATCATTATCATCATCACTGTTACTATCATCATCATCATAACAAACACAAACTTAACCCCTTGGCTGCATATAGTGCATCATATATTTCGGAAGAGCTGTGTGAAATATCGTGAACTTTTTGGTCATTTTTCGTGCCTACTGCATGCTTATGGTTGGTGTGTGGGTTGTAAATTGTCAGTGTGGAGTAAACTTTGTCTACCTAAAATGTTATCATGTTTGGTTAGGTATAAGCGGGTCAAAACACATGATGAAAACACAATTTTTTAAACCGATTTTCCTGCACCACGGATATTGGAAATGTTTAGGGTCGCAACAGCCTAGAGTTTAAAGATCAGCTGCAATTACAGTCTGCTTCTTCTTTTAGAGCTAAATCTATTTATTTTTTTTTCAGCTCCTTTAAAATATCAAACTGTATCTCTGTCTACCTTTATCAACAGCCAAATGCTTTTATCTCAGAGGAGGTGGCCAGAGACAAACTACCTCTCTGTCACTTTATCCTCCACCATCAGGGTGCCCTCTCTCCAACTTGTAACACTCATCCATACACAAAGTATTCACTATAATGCAGAATTCTGGTCATCATTAGGTGTTGTAGTATGGAAATTTTTACATTACACAAACAACAGTGCCAATCGGGAAAAAGGAATACAGTCCCAACTTCCATCAGAACACCAATTTCCATATTTAAATATATACATATATATCCATTATGAATTCATGGCAAGAAACAATGACTATGTTATTATGTGTTCTTTTCCATGGGCTTGAATGATGTGTGAATGGAAGTGTGGCCCAATGCAGTGCCGTTTCTTACTAGTATATACCAATTACATGGCTGCATAGGGCCCCCGAGCTGCCATTATCGGCTTTTTTTTTTTTTTTTAAATAGAAATTAAAATGTGTTGAGTCACTCTTTTCCTCTTAAAGAGCACCAGACTGATGCATTGAAAAGTTAAAGGCGCGCCCCCGGACCACCTTAGAGGGATTGTAATCCCCCCACCATAGTTTCACAAAATAGGGGCCCCCAAACAACATTTCGCATAGGGCCTCCAAAAGGCTAGAAAAGGCACTGGCCCAATGAATTCGGCAAACTTTGGCTGTCTGGATGCTGCTACTCCTCACCCTGTCCTTGTGTGGTAAAGGAGGTCTGGATGATGATGATGATGACTTATTTTTAACATGCTACCAAGTGATGAAATAATCTAAGGGGAGGGGAGTATAAGACAGAACCAGATGCTCAAAAGACTCACACAATGTAAAGGTGGGGAAACAAAATATTTAGTATTTAATTACAAAACTGGTGATCACCTCGTCACTACATGTGCAGGTCTCTGAGTCCACACTTGGAGAGCAGCACTTGTGTGGCTGCGGCCGGAGGGTAGGGCCTATAGCAGGGTGCAGGCCAGAGGGAGATACTGCTGGAGGAGATGTTGGGGTGGGGGTGGCTGGGTCCTGAGGCCTGGAGGAGGAGAAAGGGCCAGGACCTGACCCATGAGCCACCCCAGACCCAGGGGAGGTGCAGGAGAAGAGGGTCTCTGGGTGGACGTCCTCTTCCTCTGGGGTGGTGTAGAACTTCTCAGCATCCAACAGGAGACACACAATGGCCAAGTGACCAAGCTGAGCTGCTCTGCCCAGCGCTGTCCTCCCACACGATGGCACCACATTCACGTTGGCTCCTGCAGTACAACATTAAATGCAATATATAGTACAGGTACCTGGTAAAAAGTCAAATATAGTACAGTAGTAGCAGCATTGATAACAATAATTATAGTAGTGGTAGTACCAATATCGTAGCAGTAAAAACCCCAGGTCTGTGATAGACTGGTGCCTTATGCTAACCGAACAAGACTGTGCAGTGGCTGAAGCTGCCTGCCATATTCAGGGCTAGAGGGTTAAGAAAAAAAAAAAAAAAGAAAAAGAAAAGTGTAAATGGAGTAGCTACCAGTAATTTAGCTCTATGCTATATTTCTAACTGTTCTAAACTTCCATGACGTCTTGTTCAAGGAATTTTACCGTAAATTACCGTAGATTACCGTACATGTTGTATCGGAAGAGGCTCTTTCCAAAGCCTGTGTCTCTGGGCTTCTCAATTCCTCACTATTGTTATAACCCAGATGGTGGTCACGTGTGGTGGAATCTTTTCCTTATACTGTAACTAAATTTCTGTCTCTGATATTTCCAAAATTTATCCAGACATGCTTCTAACCTCTCCACGCTGCCTGCCCCTAACACCCATTCTGGTAATTCATTCCAATTATTTACCACCCGGTGTGGGAATGAATATCTCCTCAGGTCCAGGTTTGCTCTGTTCTTGTATATCCTCTTACTGTTGCCTCTTGTACTGCCTTCCTCCCTCAACTGAAATATCCCACAAGTGCAGTCCTTATCATATATGCCGCTGATGATCTTGAAGGTCTCAATCATATCTCCACGGGATCTCTGGAATGGTAATGATGGCAGGTCTAGCTTTTTCAAGCGTTCCTCATAGGATAGATCCTTTAATCCTGGTACCATCTTGGTCGCCCTTCTTTGAACACCTTCCAGTGCTTCAATGTCCTTCACTAGCTAAGGACTCCATATTTGGTTAGCATAATCTAAATGTGGCCACACTAGGGCAGTGTAGAGACCTTTAAAGGTTGTTTGGTCCAAATGGAAAAAGGTCCTTCAAATGATCCCCACAATCCTGTTTGCCTTGTTAATTTTTTCATCTAAGTGATCGGAAAACTTCAGTCTGTCATCTACCAACACCCCTATATCTTTTTCTACTTTGGTCCTGCTTATTTTTGTTTGCAAGTGGTATCCTTTATCTTCCACTCCAGTTCTTCCTATCCTCATGTACTTGGTCTTCTCAGGATGATAATGCAGCCTCCATTTTTCAGTCCACTTTTGCAGTTCCTACAGGTCTTCTTACAGCTTTTGCCTGTCCTCCTCATTCTCTATTTCCCTGAAAATTTTTGTATCATCGGCGTACAGGTAGATTTTGCTATTGTTTTTCACAATTTCTGGGAGGTCATTTACAAATAGGACAAACACTAGAGGCCTGAGCACCGATCCTTGCGGTACCCCACTGGTGACATTTTTCCAGCCTGATGAGATACCATTCACAATAACTTTGTCTTCTGCCTGACAAAAAGCTTTTAATCCATCTAAGATATTACCTTCAATCCTATAGCTTGCCACCTTTTCAAGAAGTCTCCTATGAGGTACTCGATCTAAGGCTTTTATAAAATCGCAATATACCAAGTCCACAGCCTTCTTGGAATCTACAGCCTCAGTCCAGAATTTTGTAAGATGAAAAGCACAAACTTCATTCTTCATAGCAACTTTACGATGAATCACAAGCAACTTTAGTTCTCTGTATGAAAAAGGTGTTCAAGCATCACCAAATTACTATGGAACAATTCCAAACATTGACTTCCAAGAATTTAGTTACACAGATAGTGCAGCCAAAATCATACCTTTTTTGAGAAGGTCCATGACGGCATCCACATCACCGTTGTTAACTGCCTCATACAGCAGGTCAGCCATGGCTGCCAGCGTGCCCATGGTTGCTGTGCTGATTCCACCTGACACACTCCTGACACCATCTGATACACACTGCTACCCCAATGCAGCATTACCCTGGAGGCACCAACAGTAAAGACATCAGCAACAGGTAACCATTTTGAGGTAAGAACAGCAACCTCTTGCATCTTTTTTTTATTTCTATTTTTCCTTGCTCTCTGAACCCTATCTCACCACATCTCAAGGTGGGAAAAAGAGGTCTGGATGATGATGATGATAGTTACCGTAAATCCTCATTAGAAGTTAGTCTTATTTACACTACCAGGTATTTTGACCAGACACACACTAATAACCCACCACCACGTGTGCATACACACATGGAGACATACTTTTTTTTTTATTTTTTTATTTACCAGCAAGTCCACAGTATAATGTAAAAAAGGAAGCTGTCTGTCACAGTTCCATTAATACTTATACTGTAACGCTAATCAGTTTGCTTCCCACAACTAACAGTACCAATGTATGTGTAAATCAGTCTTTGAATGCAAGGCCTTGGGGGGGTGGCTAGGATTACGACTGGAGAGTTCAGTGGAAGGATGGAACCGAAGTGTATTGATGCTGTGATTAGAAAAGGCAGACTGGGATAGTCTGGGCCTGTGAAGACGGAGAATGACAACTGGGTGCAGGAGGTGAGAAGTGTGGATGTCGGAGGAAGTGTTGCAGGAGGCAGACTGAAAGACCTGGAATCAGGTCATTGAGTGCAACTTTAAGGTTAAGGGATTGAACAGGGAGGCTCCCAGAGATCAAGCAGCATGGACAGCTGCCATATGGTGACCAAGGCTGATGCATGCATGCATGTTAGGGCCTTTAAAAATGATATGATCCTTGTTATGTAATGAAGACTGCCTAAATTTGAAGTCATACTGCATTCATAAAGAGTTTATAATTTTATGACATCTATCTATCTATCTATCTATTGCCAGATGCCATAATCCCGTACGGGGTGGCCATTTGACTCTGAGTTATTTGTTTTACAAGGAGGGGCACTAACCCTCCACCAACCCACTTGACACGTAGGGAGCACGTATGGTTTGGTTATATGGTTACCACCCAGCGTTGTAAATGGTTTCTTGACTTACAGGAAACCATTTGGCTTGTCACTCAATGTAAAGCCACCTGTAACGGAAAGAAAAGCATTAAGTAGTGACAGGAAAGATGGGAGAAATAGGAAGAGAGGAGGGCAAGCACAGAAAAAGAATGATAAAGGCTAAGGAAGAAATAGGCAGCACTACATCAAGTGAGTGGATACCTGAAATTATCTGTAGCATGCACATATATACTGTACCGTACATTCATAAACATATTAACTTACAAGTACAGTTAATCATTAAGAACATAATAGGACTGCAGTAGGTTGGATGCTATGCAGCTCATGTACGGTAACAGTGTGACTGAATTACTAGACTAAGACAGCGTTAGCAAAGAGAAGGCTCTGAATTGCGGTAATCTGACACTGCAACCTAACATGGACAGCCTAAACTAATGAGACTTACCATTGCATGATCTTGGCCACCTGCGACTCCCTGCATATTAATGGTAACCGCCCCCCTACAACAATCTGACCCTGATGTCTTTAGCAGGGATGTTGCCCGTGTTAGGAAGAATATAAAGGGAATACTGGGAAACTAACTTACTCTGCCTGTCATGTCTAGGGCCTGCTACGAGGTATATTGTCAACGCTTCTGCTTGCATCGATCAGCTGTTATTTGATGAAGTATGCATTATGTTTTCGGAATAGCGCCTAATTCGGCTTCACTTACAAGCATATTCCATATTCTCCCACTGTATGATAGTGACCTTATAGGATCTAGTTGATGTTTATAAGCAGAAAATCAGTTGTACGTTATAAAAATGAGTCGCCGAAGGACGAAAATGTGACGTCACAATCGCCGTCTGTCAAAAGGTTTTCGTAAAATTCGCGTCGAATTTGAGTGGTCAAAACCATTTGCAACCTTTTGGGACGTGATTGTGGAAAAACATCTTCAAAGACCAAGCAAATTGCCCGCACGAAAACACGGCTAATGTTTGCTGTGGATTGTTGAATGATGTGAAGATGCTGGGATAACACTGAGTTGAAGATCAGCCAGAACCAGCGCCAAACAATAAACAGAATCTAGTCAAAGTGCGACGAATTCCTTTTAATCAACTCCACAACCAAATTGTCAGTAAACAGAAAGTCAATAAGTAGAGGCCCTTGAGTTTATCATAGGGTGTCTAACTAAAAACGGGTTTTCGGAAAGCCCGTAAGCTTAGATTTCAGCTTTGGACTAGGCAAGGTGTTTTGGTGAGAGCAGCGTTGGAGGACTCAAGACAGTAAAAATGGCCGATATAAGTCTCAGTGACGCAGAAAAACGATATATTATAGATGGGGTAAAGGTGCGTATACACATTAATATACTCAACTCATATTTTGTAGTCTATGTGATTTAGGTTAAGGAATATCTCGGTTGAAAGTTCTCCATTAGCTCAGACCGCGTGCTCGGGCATTTAAATATTTCAGCCCGAGGACGTAATTTTCTTGTACTGCCACGACGATCTTTATTTAACTTTTGGGAAACCCTTAACAGAATAGGAGGTTGATAGTTTGTTCCTCATGCTTCCAATATAAAATGGAAGGTTTGAAAGGAAAAATAAATATGACATCGTTGTCTGACGAAGTTAGAAAAGAATTCAGGACAAATTCTACCATAGAATGGTCAATTTGCATGTTCTGATTTTTTCCAACTAACCTAGTCTGTCTAAAGTATTGTGAGAAAGCTAACCTCGTATACCCTAACTAAACTTAATGTAACCTAATCTAGTATAACCTAACTAACATAACCAAGAGATGTGACTGTGTGAAACTGCAAAAATATGACCAAAGCTATCATAGTTTATCAAGGTTTTCTGTGCTTTAGAAAATTACATGTCCAATCGGGAATTTCAGAAGGACATGGTTTTTATTCACCTCTCTTCTTTATAGAATGTGAAAGAGCATGGAGTAACTGGGTTATCATGGTTACTGCTTATCATTAAAAACAATTTGCATTTTGGGTATGCAGCTGGAGCTTGCATCTGGCCCAGGGAAGATGGACGTCCCTGCCATGCATAGTCTCGGGTCACCCTTGGGCTAGGTGTAGCACCTGTTAGCTCATCAAAAAGATAGTAAGCCTGGTAGCTGGATTTGTGCAGCACACCCATGCAGGGAACTCAATCAGTTATACCAAGTAGCCATTGTCCAGGCTGAGATTCCCACTCATCCATATCTCCTGTACACGGCTCATCATCTTGAGAGCTATGCCCCTTTTTTCCTGCACCTTGCCATGTGGAAGGACCCTGTTCCAACCCTGGTGAAGGGCTGTCTGCCACAAGGTGACATGAAGGCAGCTGCTTACCTTTGGTTGATGTGTATGCTCAGCCAGACAGATTGGGATAGAGCAGAAACAACAACAACAGCTCGCATGGCTTTGAAATCCAGTATAGTAAATGTAATGATATAATGTTGCTTTACCCCCCTTGTGATCATATGATGGTGTTTGTTAGTGACTTTTTTTTTTTTTATGTAATTCTTCATTTAATTTCACAGTGTGGCATCAAAGCTTGTACTCACAGATGATGTTATGGAAGAGGCTAATTTTACTGTCTCCAGCTTCCCATATTTTTGTATTCCTGTTGCCTGTTTACATTTCCTGATTTTTTATTCCACTCAGCTGGGTATGAGGGTGGATGGACGAAGTCGGCTTGACTACCGCCATCTTGAAATAGAAACTGGCTTGGTATCAACAGCTAATGGATCTGCTCGTGTTCGTCTTGATCGCACTGATGTCCTCATCACAGTCAAGATGGAGATGGAAAGACCACCCCTTGACCAGCCTAATCATGGACAGTTGCATTTCTTTGTAAACTGGTAAGGAAATTCTTTAAGTAATGTATATACTGTATTGTGAACACATGTCTTCACAGAATTTGTCACCATAATGGTAAACCTACAATTAACTGTAAATACACTGTATGTACAATGCCATATTTCTGTTTACATTCTTTAGATGTTACTCTGCACTGCATTTTATAATTCGGGATATGACATGGCGATAGCATTGTTAAGCTGGTGAAGTGTTTGCAAGTATTTTTGGATGTGTATGGTCAGGTACAAAAGTTTGAATACTTTACCTCTTTTACTGAATTGTTGCATCAGGGAGGAAATTGACAAACATGCCCAAAGTGTAAAGTAAGTGATGAAATGGTATGCAAACTTTTGTCCCTAACTGCACAGAACTTAACTTTGCCCAGATGGGAAAACTGAATGAAGTTGTGTCCTTGTGCAGTTCAGCTAACGCAGCACCGGAGTTTGAGGGTCGTGGTGGTGAGCACTTGGCCACCAGTCTGAGTGCTATGTTGGACCGTCTGTACTCTTCCCCACTCACCCTTGACCGCTCCCGCCTCTGCGTTGTACCTGGCAAACATGTTCGAGTCCTCTACGTTGATATTGAGGTGAGCTAATGTGCTGACTCACACAGGCATCACTTAAGAATGGAATGAATCTTTTTTTTTTTTATTATGAAAAGTTATATCCTGGGACTAATGTGTTTTCATATGTAGATCCTGGACTGTGCGGGGAACCTGTTTGATGCAGTGAGCATTGGTGTGAAGGCAGCGCTGTGGGCCACACATATGCCACAGATATATGTGATGGGGGAAGATGGGGGCGAGCTGGAGTTTAGTGTGTCTGAGAATCCACAGGACATTGAGAGAATAAATGTGTCCAATGCTCCCATTCTCATCACACATCTCAGAGTAAGTTTAATACTACTTCTTTATGCGTTATCATTTTATGCTAAAACTTAATAATATACCTACTCAATATACTTGGGTCTTCGTTCCTTCTTTAATTCATGTAACTGACAGTCCACAAGATATTAGAGAATAAATGTTGTCTTGTGCTCCCATTTTCATTCCACATCTTGGAATCTAACACCAGTTATTGATGTTACACACATATTGTACCTCCTTGGTAATTGTATAGCTACTTGGGTCCTTCTACCTTCATTCATTCCCATCCTGTTGCTTCAGTTTGTACATGGGACATGGGGTTGGGATGATACTTTTCATGATTCATAGTTGTCATAAAAGCTATCTCATCATAAAGTGAATTGCCTCCTATACTTTCTTGTACCACTTGATGTTTCTTTAATTTATTCCAGGTTGCAACAGCATTGTAATTTATTCTTCAGCTTCTTGTCTGCACTCAAGCATGAAGTTTATAGTAACATCACTCCAGTCACTTTTTCTGGAAACAAAATTAGCAGTGTCACATGAGACAGATAATGTGGTGTGCTTTTTTTTTTTTTTTTTTTTTTTTTTTTTTTTTAAAGATTGTTCTACCTTTTTTTAATTACCATGTTTACAAGTACATCAATGTGTCTTACATTTTTCAAACCTTTTATAGTGTGATTTCATGATAATTTTGTTATTCTCACTTTATGGTTGTGGTAGGTGGGGACGCCCATCATCCACTCACTCAATGTAGAGTGATGCCATATGAGCTCTACACTGAGTGACAAGCCAAATGGTTTCCTGTACCCAGGAAACCATTTACTACGCTGGGTGGTAACCATATAACCGGGGTTTCTGGCAGGGTTAAGTGCCCCCCAGATTCCCCTATCCAAAATCACTTAATCATGGCAGTCGTTTCGGAGAGCCTCGGAGGGCCCAATACCTGCCCAGGGCCCCAACCAAATGGGCAGACTTGTGTGGCCATGTGGAATGTGAGAGGTGTGCATTTGTAATTTGTATTTGGAACACAAAGATGCACATAAATATGGTATAGAGGAAACAGGGACCGTGTTGAAAGAAGCCTGATTGATTACTTGCTTGTAGAGAGGACGATGATGGGAATGGTTGCTGATACGAGGGCTGTGAGAGGATGATGTGGAAGTCTGTCAGATCATATGATTGTGGTATGCAAGATCAAGCTGAGAGGAGTGAGGTGGATCAAGAGAGAGAGGAGCGGTCAGGGTGAAAGATTGAAAGTTGAGAAGCTGAGGATCAAAGAAGTGGCAGATGAGTACAGGACCAAGTTAGAAGCAGTGAACTGGAATGAATGGGATCTGGACAGCCTGTGGAATGCATATAGAGATTGCTTAGTTAGGAATGCTAAAGAGGTGTGTGGTGTGGCAAGAGTATCAACAAAAAAGAAGGGTACGGCATGGTGGGATAAGGAAGTTAAGAGAGTGGTGGAGGAAAAGAGGAAGAAGTGGCTAAAGTGGTTACAGGATAGGGGTTCAGTTGAAATAAGAACTGAGTCTATCGAGAGCAAGAAGCACGTAAAGAGACTAGTGAAGAGGAAGAAGAAGGAGGTAAATGATGATCTTGGAAGAAAAATGAATGCAAACTACTCTGAAAATAGGAAGTTATTCTGGAAAGAAGTGCAGAAATGTAGAAGTGAAAGCGGAAAGAAATGTGATAGTGTGAAGGCTGCAGGTGATAGGTTACTAACCCATGGAGATGAAGTAAGGACCAGATGGAAAGAATATTTTGAAAGCCTGATGAATGGGAATAGAGAGAGCAGAGCAGCTGTAAAAATGATTGGTTTTGAGGGTGTGCAGAGAAGGAATGCAGTGCCAGGAGACGCGACAGTCGCACAGGTGAAGAGCGGTGTGAAACGGCTGCAAAATGGGAAAGCAGCTGGGGTTGATGAGGTGTATGCAGAGATGCTTAAGTGTAGTGGAGAGAGTGGAATGAAGTGCTTGTTGGAGATATGTAAGAAGGCATGGATGAGTGAAACTGTGCCTGCAGAGTGGAAAAAGGCTGTGATTGTACTCCTGTACAAAAATAACGGTGAGCAAAGTGAGTACAAGAATTATCGTGGCATAAGTTTATTGAGTGTGGTAGGGAAGGTATATGGAAGAATTATTATAGAGAAAGTAAGAGAGATATCAGAAGTCCTAGTGAGTGATGAACAGGGTGGCTTTAGGAGTGGCAGAGGATGTGTGCATCAAGTATTTGCAGTGAGACAGATAGCAGAGAAGGCTTGTGAGAAGGACCATAAGGTGTTTATGGCATTAATGGATCTGGAAAAAGCATACGACAAAGTAGACAGAGAGGGATTGTGGAAAGTTTTGCTCATGTATGGTGTAGATGGTAAGTGCTGTCAAGAGTTTTTATGATGGTAGCGAAGTATGTGTAAAGGCTAATGGGCATCTAAGTGAATGGTTCACGATCGGTGTGGACGTGCGACAAGGTTGTGTGATGTCCCCATGGCTGTTCAATATATATATGGGTGGGGTGATGAGAGAAGTAAAACCATGAGTAATGGAGAGAGGGATGGCATTGGTAATGAATGGTGATTGATGGATTATCTCAAATTTGTTGTATGCTGATGATGCAGTACTGCTTGCAAGTACCGGACAAGAACTTGGTAGGCTAGTGCAGAGTTTTGCTGATGTCTGTGAGCATCTTGCCTTGAGAGTAAATGTAGAGAAGAGTAAAGTGATGGTTATTGAGAGAGAAGGTGACTCCCAGTGTGATGTCGCAGTGAATGGAGAGAGACTGGAATTGGTGAGAGAATTCAAATACTTGGGTACAGTGATAGAAAAAGAGAGGAAAATGTGCAAAAGAAGTTGAAAATAGAGTGACACAAGGAAGAAAAGTAGCTGGTGCAATGAAGGCCTTGATAAGAAACAGAGGCTTGAGTGTTGCAACTGCATGAGGCTTACATGAGGGAGTGTTAGTGCCAACTCTAACATATGGGTGTGAGACTATGGTGTGGCATGAAAATGAAAAGTCAAGAGTAAGAGCAGTGAAGATGGGACTGCTGAGGAATGTATGTAGAGTACAGAGGGTGGATAAGATATGAAATAATGTGATTCATGAAAGGTGTGGAGTGAGGAAGTCGGTGGACACCACCAGAAGCAAAGAGAGTGTCCTGAGATGGTATGGTCATGTGGAAAGAATGGATAACAATAGAGTGGTGAAAAAGGTATACATGAGCGAATTTGAAGGAAGTAGGAGGCGAGGTAGGCCAAAGAGAAGGTGGAGAGATACGGTGGATGAGTGTTTGGGGAAGAGAGGTTTGGAAGTCGGCGAGGCTAAGGAACTGATAAGAGATCGAGCTGGCTGGATGAATGTTGTGAGGAGAAGTGCATGATCAGGGATTTTGGCACCCCTCGTGACCATGGCAGCGTCTGGATTGACTCAATCGGATACGTTTGTGTGAAGCTGCAGAATGTGGTGAATGTTTTAGGCGTATCCGGTAGAGCCAGGATTCCGGGGGCTTGAATGATGAGTGAATGGAAGTGTGGCCTATTTGGATTGGGCAAGTTTGTGCTGTCTAGACATTGCTACTCCTCACCATGCCCTTGGGTGGGAAAGGAGGTCCGGATGATGATGATGATGACGACTCACTTTATGGTATTTTTAACAAAATTTTTGCTAGTACATTGTCAGTAAAAATAAGGAAAATTTCCTTTAATTATCCAGTGCTGTGTATAAATTTACTATTTCTCCCACTTTACAGTACAGAGGTAAGGAAAAAGTTGTGATATTTTATAACATATCCCTGAATTATAATGAAAACTGTTTATACTGTCCTTTATGAATGTCCTGCCTCCCAGATAACATAGAACTTACTTAGTACTGGATTCTCTAACAAACTATCAGTCAGTTGTGGGTCATAACTCAGATTTTGATTTATTGGAAGGTCATGTATATTGTATAGAATTTCCATATCCTTTTTGTTTTGCGTTGACTAATTATAGTCATGTATGGGAAATTTTTAGGAGCTGTCTTCTATTTTTGCACAAAAGATGAGGAAGGGAGGGTGCAGATACCTTCAGTTTTTCATGTTCTTGCAAATAAAAATTTGAATGATGGGAGAGAAGTGTATGTCTAGGGTTTGGCTCTCCATTTTAACTTGACAGTCATTGGATTGACTCTGTCAGATAGTTTGAGTATGAAGCTGTGTGTGGAATATTTTTGAAACTATCAGGAACCAGGATTCCAGGGGCTTGAATGCAATGGGAGTGTGGCCCATTCAGGTGGGCAAACTTTGGTCAGTATCTCATCCTACAGTATGTTTTTTTTTTTTTTTTTTTTTTTTTTTCTGGCTCTGGAGTCTACCTCACCACAGTGTAAGGTGGGAAAGGAAGTCTGGATGATGATGGTGATGAGCGAGACTTGATTGTAAGTTTGTTTTGTAAGGCCCAGCCCTGTACTATGCTTTTTGGATATCCTGCATCCCAGATAACAGACAACTTGACAGTGGTAGACCCTACACCCGAGGAGGAATGTTGTGGGCCAGTGCAGGTAGTGGTCGGGGTGACACCACGGGGGCTCATCACGGCATTGCAGCAATTTGGTAATGGCACCTTCACGCCACCCACGCTTTCTGATGCCATCAAGGTCAGTCATGGGAGTTGTGGCCCAAAGAGTCAGAAGGGGAAAACAACCAAGAGTGAATGAGATTGCAACTATCATTACTATTTTACTCATTTATAGTGAAACACTTTAGTTCTTTATCATGTTTCAGATATCCAGAACTGTTTTGCTGTGTATGTGAAAAGATGAGAATGGTGATGAATGAAGTATCTTACTTGTGTTGTATGCAGATTATGCCATATTGCATGCTAATAATGAGAAGTAGTTTTGAGATTGGTGCAGAATATAGGGGATATCTGTGAACATTGTGTTTTGAAAGCAAATTTAGATAAGGTTGTAAGAGTGGATAACTCTCAGTGTTGTGTGTCAGTGAATGAACAGAGATGGAGTAATAAAAACTTACATAGCTCAGTGCAGTAATAGAAAAGCGAGGTAAGTGTATAAAGCAAGTAGGAAGCAGAGTGGCACAGAGAAAGAAGGTGGCTGGTGCTTTGAAGAGCTTGATACTTAAACAGAAGCTGGCCTTAATATTACAGCAGATGTCTGAGTGTAGAGGATGCCAAAGGATTTCAAGAAGGTTGCCACACTCTTCTGTCCTTCCTTCTTCTACCTTTCCTTTCTTCATTCTTTCCTTTTCCTTCTGCCTGCGGGAGACTTTATACTCTCTCTTCTGTCTTTCTTTCCTCTTCTTATGCCTATGGGTGACTCGACACTGAGTGACAAGCTAAATGGTTTCCTGTACACCAGGAAGCCATTTACTATGCTAGGTGGCAACCACATAACCAAATTATGGCACCTGGTGGTTTAGTGGGTAATTAAGGCGCTCCAATTGGATTGAGCCTGTGCAGGTTTCTATCCAAGGGTTTTTTTGGGATTTATTGCTCATGTAATGCCACTCAGGGATGAGTGAAGTTGGTCACTCTCATCTTAATGTCAGGACCAACCTGCCTAGCCCCGGGCTCCTACGCTGCTCATGGGGCAACACACGATTAGATGACGATGATGATGATGATGATAACCACACACCATCTCTAGGGGATGATAATAATGATGATGATGATGTGGAGTAAGGAGATCTGTTGATGATTAGGGTGAAGAGAATGGGTCTAGGGGTAGTAGAAAAGAATGTGTTTAGAATAGTTAAGGGATGTGTCTGGTAATACCCCGATATACGATACCCCGGCTTAATGATGGGGGTAGAAATACCACCATACCCAGTTTAACGATGGGTTTTGATTTTTTAAATCAATTTTGATGATATTTTAGACTTAAATTGTGTGTTTAGGTTGATGTATAAACAGTTTTTAGACTTTGATGTGTTTTAGTCATGGGTGGAGTGAACATTGTCATTTTGGGGTACAGTTTATTAAGTTTGATTTTTCCCAGACTTATATTTGACTAGTTTCAGATTTTATTTGATGGTTTTAGTGAGTTATTTACAGGTGTTAGGCTTTGGTTAGCTTCTTTTACAGCTGTTAGGCCATTTCGATTGGCTTTAAACTTGTTATTAGGCTCATTTGGGTGGGTTTTGGACATGGTTGGGGGGGGAACCCTATCTATCTATCTATCTATTGCCAGACGCCTCAATCCCGTTTGGGGTGGCCACAAACAAATCGCCTCCACGTCGTCCTGTCCCCCGCCATTTCACTGCCCTGCTCCCAACTAGCACCCCCCTCTCTCATATACCTCTCCACCCGATCCCTCCATCTCATCCTCGGCCTCCCCCTCCCTCTTCCCCCCTCCACCTCACTCACATACACTCTCTTCGTCAGTCTTTCACCCTCCATCCTCTCCACATGGCCAAACCACCTCAGTGTGTTCCTCATAACGCTTCCTATCACATCCACATCAACACCTCAACGCTCCTTTATATCCTCATTCGTCAGCCTGTCTCTCCATGTGACTCCACAGGCTCCTCTTAAATAACTCATTTCCACTGCTCTCACTCTTGACTTGTGTCCTTCCAACAACGTCCATGCTTCACTTCCGTACGTTAGAGTTGGTATCACAATACAGTACTGTCATGTAGTAACTTTTTCACTTCCATGCTCACTTCCCTGTTTCTTATCACTGCTTTCAAAGAACCAGCAACCCTTCTTCCCTGCTGTACCCTGTCAAGCACTTCACCCTCCAAATCTCCATCCTTACTCATCACACTACCCAAGTACTTAAACGTACTCACATTTTCCAATTCCTCACCATCCAATCTCGCTGTACATTCACTGACTTCACCCCTCTCAAAGACCATCACTTTACTCTTCCCTACATTCACCTTTAGATTCTGTTTCTTGCACACTCTCCCAAACTCATCCACCAAGCCTTGCAGCTCCCCTTCGTCTTCACGCAACAACACAGTATCATCTGCAAACAACAGTACAGGGAGTTTCCAAACACTATCCTCTCTCACCAGGGCCACTTCAACATCCACTACCCTACCTTGTATCTCTTTTATTACCCCATCCATGAACAGATTGAACAACCATGGAGACCTGACACATCCCTGTTTCAACCCAACCTCCAAAGAGAAAAATTCACTTAGTTCACCATCCACACGCACTGCAGCCTTAGCACCATCATACATACTCCTCACAGCATTCAACAACTTTCCATCTACTCCATATATTCTTAATACTTTCCACAATCCTTGTCTATCCACCCTGTCATATGCTTTCTCCAAATCCATGAAAGCCACATACAACTTCTTTCCCTTCCCTAGAAACTTTTCCACTAAAGATCCAAGAATGAATATCTGATCTACACAACCTCTTCCCTTCCTAAAGCCTCCCTGTTCTTCTCCAACTAATTCCTCTGTTCTTTCTCTAACTCTGTCAGTAAGTATCCTACCATACACATTTCCTATTATACTAAGAAGACAAATGCCCCTATGATTACCACACACTTCTTTTTCCCCTTTTCCTTTGTACAAGGGAATAATTATACCAGCCTTCCAATCCTCCGGGACTCTACCTTCCTCCCAGGCCAATCTGCACATCTTCCACATCCATTCTACTACTATCTCTCCCTCATGCTTCAACATTTCACCATACACTCCATCAATTCCTGGGGCTTTCCCTAAATTAACTTTCTTCATTGCTTCCACAACTTCTTTCCTACTGATTTCTTCCTGTCTTCTCACCTCCCTCCTTCTCCCAGCCATTCCCCAGCCACTTATACTCGCATTACTTCCATCCTGTATGTTCAACGATTCCTTAAAGTGTTCTCTCCATCTGCTCACTTTTTCTCCCTTCTCCACTAGTAATCTACCATTTTTATCTTTCACTCCCCTGCTAACCTCACTTCCACCCTGTCTTACTCTTTTCACCTCTTTCCAGAACATCTTCTTACAGTCCCTCCACTTTACACTCAAATTCCTTCCAAATTCCTCATCCACTCTCTTCTTACTCTCTTAATAATCTTTTCACCTCTCTCTTTCTTTCTACATATAACTCTCTCTTCCGCCTCTCAACTTCTTCCACGCCCCTATTTCTCATCCATTCATTGTATGCTTTCTTCTTTTGTGCCACAGCCTGTCTCACCTCTTCAGTCCACCACGCTGTTTCTTGCACCCCCCTCCGTCTTTTCTTCCTCCCACACACCACATCACATGCTGCACATATTTCTTCTGTAAATATCCTGCACACACCTTCCACGTCCCCCATCTGCTCCAATTCATATTTGCCCAATCGTTCCTCCACTTCTCTCTTATACTCTGCCTTTTTCTCATCCTCTTGTAACCTTTCCACTCTCCTTGCAACTACTCCTTCCTCTCGTCTTTCCCTTCTATTCCTCCATCTTACTTGTATCCTAATTCTGGCCACCACCAAGTAGTGGTCAGAAAGTCCACTCCCCCAACCTCTATAAGCTCTTGCATCCATACACATCTTCGCATCCTTTCATCCACACACACATAATCAATCATTGCCTTCCTTTCATTCAGTTCACCACCCACCCTTCTCATCACTCGCCATGTATACCTGTGGATCATTATATGCCTGAAGAGGGTATTGGCTATCACCAACCCTCTCCTAGCACAAATGTCCACTAACGCACTGCCATTCTCATCTATCGCAGCAGGCACACCCCACTCACTAACTATTCCCTCCACCTTCACCTTCACATTCCCTACTTTACCATTCATATCACCGATCAGAAACACTCTCTCATTCCTTCCAAACTTTTCCATGCACACTTCCACATTTGTCCAGAACTCTTCTCTCACTCTGCTAGCACGATCTTGCGTTGGCACATACTACCAGGGGTCTATTTTTGCAGGAAGAACAAGAGCAATGGAGATTTCTGCTCACTTCTTTTCTTTTCTTTCCTGCAATCAGAAAAATTGCTCACAGTAGTTAGTGCCCTCATAAATAGGTGGAGATGTCAGCCGAGGTTGAGATACACAAACAGCGTTATGATCAACTTCTTGTCCAACTGCAGTTTGTTTTTGCAGGGAAGATAAGGAAATTTTTAGTCTTCACCCAAGGCTGAAAAATGCATCCCATTACAGTACTTTAAATGTTGAAACTACCCTGATGTATGATACCCCGCCTAATGATGGGTTATTACCCAACCAGTTGCGTCGTTAAACTGGGGAATACCTGTATATCTTGGTAGTTCTCCCATTGCTTTCACAACTTTCTTGACCACACTTCACCTATTCCCTAAATGAGAAAAAAGGTCATGATGATGATGGAGATGACAGGTATCTATTTCTTAACTGTAGTATTAATCTACTGCAAATTTAACAGTTATCGAGAGAGCTGGGGATGACAATACACACACGTCTGATGTCCAAGCTGATGCAGGAGGAGAGGATACTCAACAGGGAGATAAGGGGGTTCCTCTAGGCTCTAGCCTCCTTCTCTCTCAAGTCTTACCTTACAGCATCGGTTGTGACACTTGTTTAGGTAGTTATTTCTTCAGTTTGTACTATAGTGCTGTTTGGAGTACCTGCCATGTTGTACTGTCTTTTTAATGTTGTAACTTTTTACCTGTGCTACAATATATATTAATAGTTCTTGCCCTTATGTTTGATTATGCTTTAAACAATTTATACATTATTCAACATCATTACCCAGTTGCTCCAAATTACTAGAGGATAAGAGAACTGTAAGCATGGTTCCTTGATCTCACTTGGGAAACAGATCAGCGATGACAGAAGTTAAGTTAAGGCCCTCATAAATAGGTGGAGATGTCAGCCGAGGTTGAGATATACAAACAGCGTTATGATCAACTTCTTGTCCTAACTGCAGTTTGTTTTTGCAGGGAAGATAAGGAAATTTTTAGTCTTCCCTTACTGTTTTAAATGACAAAGCAAAGTTTAGATATGTGAGGAAAACTACTGTGAGCAATTTTTCTGATTTCAGGAAAGAAAAGAAAAGAAGTGAGCAGAAATCTCCATTTCTCTTGTTCTTCCTGCAAAAATAGACCCCTGTTAGTCTAAAGAGTAAGGTACACCAATTGAATTTGGCATTGAGCTAAAAAGTTTAACCCCTACTCCCAAGGGGTTGTTATGACACAGAAAGGAGCATCCTAGGGGATGTTATGATCCACAGGATTAATTTCCTGTAAGGGAGACACACCTGGTGGTTCGGTTATCATTTACAACCCTCCCCCCATACCACCCAGAGATTACCAAGTATGTTTCAGCCATCTCAAGGGCATTACATGTTTCTCTCACAATACATACGTAGTATAGCCCTCACAGTTAGGCATGGGTACATAGTGACACATGACTGAGCACTTGGTGACGATCCCTTGCTTTACTGTACTTGTGGATTTATGGTGCTGGCAAGGGATTCCTTCACATGTTGGCACTGATGTATGAAACTTGGTGATTCTGTTGCCCATTTATACACACATATAAACTTCCTTCCTATCCTGTAAGTGAGGATGGGGGGTTGCAGGAAAAGGGTAACTTCAGTCTGCAGTCCACTGGATATATTTTCAGATGAGCCTGGGCTGCAACAATAGCAGCAGTTTGTCTGTAGGTGCCATCGCACCTTGCTGACTTCATTTTATTACAAAAAATCATTATCTTTTACTCATTGCCATATTGACATGAAGCATAATGTGATGATTTATTTCTTACTGCTTGCAGAGGAAATTGAAGCTTCGTCTTGGATATCTTAGTTTTCTAAATAACCCTTCCTTCACTAATGAATTATCGGTTGAAGGTGGGCATTTTTTTTTATAAATGCTTGGGTGGGTAGGAACACTGTGTCGCATGCCTGGGGCATAGGGATAAATCTCAAATGTATTTGGGATTTATTGCTCACTTAACATCACTCAGGAGTATCTGACTGGTCATTCTTGCCTTAAATGTCTGAGCTGAGTTGCCTAGCACCAGGCCTCTGTGCATCTGATGAGGCGGTAAGGTATTGGGTGACAGATGAATGGAAGTCCCACATTATTTTCATACTTCAATCACCCAGGAAGTAAATTGCTGTACAGTACGGTACTATGCATCAAGTATGGTATTCTAAGTACCGTAGCTATAGTAAATGTGGTATGCTAGTATCACTAGATCAAAACCCACAGTTGCAGTACAGAACATAATATTAAGTACATCACTGTACTGTGTTTTCTCAAAGCTTATGACAACTACTGTACCAACACTGAATTTGTTTACAGTTCATTGAAGTCCAAAGAGGGACACCTTTATGCAGTGGCACTGACACAGCTAGGCAGCTCTGCTACCCAGAAAAACATGCTTCTCTCGGTTCTTTACCTCTCCTACACATGATGTTTGGTGGACTGCAGAAGGGCAGCTTAAGCCTCCATCCCACCAGATTCACATTTCAGATGAACCTAAGGCTAAAAGTACTACTAATACTACATTCAGTCTGATATAGCTAACAACTAGACATTTATATTGTAGCTGTTATATGGATGTACTGTGTGGAAAACAAATTCCAGTACAGGTATCTTGAAACTGTTTAATAACAGTATTAAATTTAACAAATATAAATTATTTTGAGGTGTATTGTAATACAGTAATGCCACAGTTAAATATGGGCTCAGTCATTTTCTTTAGGACTATCCTCACTATCACTTGAGTCTTGAACCCTTACCCTCTGTCTGTTAGGGTTCTCTGTCAACAAACCATCCTCATCATCATCATCCTCTTCAGCACTGTCTGTTTCACTTGACTCCTCATAGCACACTCTCTGTCTGTTTGGGTTTTCCATCAACAATCCATCACCGTCAGAGTCACTGTCACTATTCTCATCTCCCTTCACTGTCTCAAGTCTATCATTCACGGCACCCTTCTCTTCTTCCAGCTGCTGGGCAAAAGCTTCTGGCCACATGTTATTCTGCATTAGGTGTCGTATGTGATCTTTTAACAGAATGCGGACAATCTCAGCACGGACTTTGTTGCCTTCTGGTATGGGCTCCGTCACCACAAAATCCCCTCTCTTTATCCACACATGCTTTCGAAACTTATGTGGCATTGAAACTAAGAATTCCTCACCATCTGCTGTGGCAACCTGGAAAGACAACCAGATACAGGTAAGTTTCCATTAACAACAACCAGATACAGGTAAATTTACATCAATACATGTTTCCTAGTGATAATGCTGATGGAACCTACAGGGTGATAATTCCTCAATGTTTTGCAGTATTTTGAAGCTGACGATAAACACAATACTGTATATATTGTATTCCTGATACCTATCCCAGTATGTAACAGTACTAAAAGCAAGGCAATGAATGAGAAGAGACACAGAGTAAAAGGGAGACAGAAGAGGAATGGAGAAAAGGAGAGAGAAACAGGGAGGGAACCAGAGGAAAAGAAGGTAGAATAGAGAAGCGAAAAGAAGTGGGGAGGGACTGAGATGGGAAAAGACATGAAGAGTATGGGAGAACAGGAAAGGAAAAGGAGAGAAGAAGAGAGAGAAGTGAAAGGGAGACAGGATGAGAGAAAATGTACAAATAGGCAGAAGAGTGAGGGTGGGAAAGGGAGAGGGGCATTACAGTGAAAATAAGTGTGTGCCTCTAGATTACCACAATGAGGCATTATTAAACCTGTACTTGGTAGCTCTGGAAATGCGGCAGTCATGAATTCTTGTACTGAAGGGATAAATGAAGACTAATCTCACTCCTCCAGTTAAAAGAAAAAACATCCCTCATAGATTTAAGAAATGCCTCTGCCATCAGCAAGAAAGGAAAAAAAAAAAAAAGGGGGGGGGGACCAAAAGAGTGAAATGCTGACATCAGATATGCCATACTGATAAATCCAAAATTAGTCTTAGTCCATTTCCAATCTGTTAGGCTAATTCTGGCTTTGTTGTGGTAATCACATCTGGCGTTAGACCTACCGTACCTGATGTAGGTTGTTGCCGCGAGGTCGGATAACTCTAACGATAGTCTGGTGCTCTCCTGGGAGTGTAAAATCCTCGTACAGCTCGCGCTCAACATGCTTCTTCTTGGTGGTTACTGACATCTTCCTTATTGTAACTGGAAAAGGAATGGGATGGTAAATGGAAACATGTACTCTAAAGTAAACAAAGGGAATGGAATGAAGGGCTTTGGTAAACAGCAAAATTACGAAGAGATATTTGCACATACCTTTGACATAAGTATTTATCTTTCTATATCTATATTCTGTATCTACTGCCAGACACCCCCATAAAGGGTGGCCACAAACAAATCGCCTCCACATCACAAGTATTGTTGCTACCATTAAGTACGGTATGTTAATACTTCCTAATGTAGCAGAATGATCAGAAGATTTAACAGTGCAATATACTGTACTGTACTAAGATCACAAGCATCTGCACTGAAGTTCACCTCCACAGAAAACAAAAGTTGGGTCAACATTTAGCAGAAGTAATGTGTATTCTTTGTTTATACTGTATGTCAGTGGTTGTCTAAATTTTTCTTTCTTAACACTTCTGTTGCAAGTGATTCCCCCCCCCCCTTTTTTTTTTTTTTAACCATGCTGTCCTTAGTCATAGGTGTGGGTCCCTTGAAACCTTTTTGAGAACTGCACCTTTGAAATATTGTGATACAGCCAATCTCAGCACTCCGTTTCTCACTGCATTATTAAAGCATTACTCAACCTCATCTAACAAACCAGACTGAACTTTAATGGTGCCTGCTTTGGCACCCCTGTTAACTGGGTAGAAACACAAATTTGGTGTCCATTAAAGAAATGAAGCTCCTAATTCCCTGCGCCTCACTGTGGGGAGACGTCAAATATCAGCTCACTAAACGTGACAACCTTGCAAGGGATGCCTGTGGTCAATGGGTCTGCCCATCCAGGCAGACTGGGACTGATCAACAACAAAGCTGGAGAATTTGACTCTCCCATTATTATTAACTTCCATAAGAAATAGGAAAGTTTGTTTCTCTTGATGAAATGGACCCACAAAAAACAAAGACCCATATACAGTATAACAGAATTGCTTGGTTTGCTCCATCTCCCCGTCCTCTCCTCCTTCCCCCCCCTCCCTCTTGCTGTGGCTGCTGTACACACCTTTATTTGCTGGCTAGTGTCTCAACATCATACTAACTGCAGTACTATTAGCCAATACTCATATGCTAGCAAACTGTATTTTCTGAGAAAAAATAATTTGAAGGTGAGATAAATGGTAAAAGGAAATCCCCAAATTCCAGCTGCTAGAAAGTAGAAATTAACTAAATTAAACTGCCCAAATAGGCTAATTAGTTTAATTCATACCAATGTACATGTGTGAACTACATTATCTATCAATTGCCATATGCCTCAATCCCATAAGGGGTGGGCACAGACAAACCAACTCATGTTGCCCTGTCTAATGCCATTTCATTGCCTTGCTCCCAGCTCACATCCCCCTCTCTCATATAACTCTTCACTCCATCCCCCCATCTCATCCTTGACCTCCCCCTCCCTCTCCCCTTCACTTGCATACACTCTCCTCATTAGTCTCTCAATCTCCATCCTCTCTACATGGCCAAACCACCTCAGTGTACTTCTCCCAATGCATTCTATCACATTCACATCCACACTACAACGCTCCTTCACTTCCTCATTTGTCAGTCTCCCTCTCCACATGCTTCTGTCAAATACCAACAACTCATTTCCACTGCTCTCACTCTTGACTTGTGTCCTTCAACAAGGTCCAAACTTCACATCCATACATTAGGGTTAGTATCACAATATTGTACTGTCATGCAGCGACTTTTTTACTTCCATGCTTACTTCCCTGTTCCTTATCACTGCTTTCAAAGAACTAGCAACCTTCTGTCCCTGTTGTAACCTTTCAATTATGTCACCCTATAAACTTCCATCCTTATTCATCACACTACCCAAGTACTTACATGCATTCATGTTTTCCATTTCCTCCTCATCCAGTTTCACTATACATTCAGTGGCTTCATTTCTTGTGATGACCATAACTTTACTCTTCCCTACATTCACTTTTAGATTCCTTTTCTTACACTCTCATTCTCATTCACCCAAATAATTATGTTAATTTGAACTTTCTGTACAGTGACTTTTTTTTGAAACTATAACATGATTAAAGGTCAGTTTTTGGTAAAGCACATCTGATCCAGGAAATCTGACACAACCACATTGTAGACAACTTTATTTTGGATCTATTCCACTATAGATGTGTTTTCAGAAATGTATATTTAACATGAAAATCCTGTAATTAAAAACCTTGGATCTCCCCTCAATATTAAACTTACATGGAACTCTTTTCCCCCTGCCATGAGCTGCTCTTGGGCATGACGTCACATGACTGCTGCACATGCTTGGACCTCACAGTCAGTGGGATTAAAGTCGGTCAAAATGCGGGCCAATCAAATTGCTGACATCGTTTGCACATCTTCAGATTTCAAATATCCATTACAATACTTCAGTCAGTTGCATGATGGCTTCCTCTTGTGGTGGGCATACTCAGACAGAATATGAGGCTATCGCTCGTTTTGTTTAGTAATAATATTTCGGTAGTTCACATCACTCAAAATGAAACAAAAAATATTTCTTCTGGTAGATTTAAGTGTGATCTGAATGAATTTGAGCTTCATTTTTGTCGGAAATCACTTGAAGACACGCCTACCCAAGGCTGTCTCCCAAAACAAGTGAATTCAAACAAAAAAATGAAGGAAAAAACACTCAAATCACACTAAAATAAGCAGAAAACCACATTTCTAACATAATATAATATAACCTAACCCAACCCAACCCAACCCAACCTAACCTTACCTTACCTTAAATGCCGTCATCAGAGGATTCAATATTCCCAATGGCCTCTTCCTGGTGTTGTGAGGGTCCTGGATGAGCTACTCTGATGACAACATTTAAGGTAAGGCAAGGTATGGTTAAGTTGGATTTGGTTAGGTTAGTTTAAGTTAGAAATGTGATTTTCTGGTTTTAGTGTAAGTGTTTTCCTCCTTCATTTCGGTATAACTAAAGAAGTAACCAATGTTTCCAATTTTCATTACATTATGTCCCTGAACTATTCTAACCAAGACTTACCTTTTAAGCCTAGTTTGAGTTGGGGGGGAGCTAATTTTGTAGGGGTCGTCATGTAGTGGCTTAGGTTAGGCTATCAGTAGCGGATGAATGTCGCGCCATATTGGCTGGTGCAGGAATTTGCACTTTGTCTATGTCAGGCCCTAGGTTAGGTTAGGTTAGGTCAGGTTAGTTTAATGCAGATTAGTGTGTTTTCAATTAATTTTGATCTTGATTTGGGGAGATAAACCCACTTTTAGAAATCTTACTCAATATTCCAAAAGGGGGATTTTCCCCCCAAAATGAAGGTCAAAACTAATTAAAACACAGTAATTTGCATTGGAAACCATAAAAATAATAACAGAAAATGTTGGTTACTTCTAAAAATTTACCTTCATTTCCTTTTCAGAATTCACTTGTTTTGGAGATAGCCCTGGAAAGGCCTATCTCCAAAACAAGTGATTTCTGACAAAAATGAGGCTCAAATTCAATCAAATAATTGAAATTGACCACAAAGAATACTTTTTTTCGAAATCGAGTGATGTGATTTACCGAAAATTGACCAGATTAAAGTAACACATATGGCTGAGTTAAGCAGCGAGTGGGAATAAGTGAAGTCTAGAGTCTTTCCGCAGCAGTTAAAATGGGCTAAAAAAAACATGCTTTACTGCAAAATCACATCAGCCCTACAATAATGGTCTTAGTCTACAGCCATATCAAGCCCACACGTGTTGTGGATATGGGTAACGGTGCATGTTCCTTGTACCTCAATTAAATGTGCAATTATCAGTCCTTACCTCGTTGGTCTGGCTGTAAAAGAACCCCGTGTTTTGACTCCACTTGACCGCCTGTGTACGGGTGAACGTCCAGTTTGTTGATGTATTCAAGTTACCAAAATTTACCCAAAACAGCTTCACCGTGATTACCACAAGGTTACTCGTATGCTATCAGTTTGCCGCAAAATAATGATATTGTTTCTCGCTCGTGTGTATTTTCGCATTCTGATTGGACGAGGAGATCGACTCATGTTTTTTCCATCGCAAATGTTTCATAGTACGGAATGGGGGTCGATATGTTCCATGCCAAACCTCAAAAGTCCAAATGGACTTTTGCCCATGTGCCAAGCTTTATCGTGAATGCATCTCCCCCATCCCCTCCCCCCAACATCAGCAAGGAGAGCGAGTGTGGACGCTTGACAGCTGCCCAAGGGTCAAAACTGTAAATGAGCAAATGTGGGCGATTGCCGAGTAATGCATTTGTAAACACAAGGTTGAGTGATCTTAAGATATATACGCCGTTTGATAAATTAGTGAAGTGTATCAAATATTGCATAAACTGTCAGTTACACGAATTTTCAAGTTTTTCCTCCCGTGTCTCCTAGACTGCCTGGAATGTTGGCCTTCTGATAACATTACACTGCTGAACGATGAGGGATAGGCGGAAAGGGACTCGGAAGTCATCATGATTCAGCCAACAAAACGATGTGTACATGAGTCTTGCCAACACACCTCCTTAGCAAATAGTTACATTGTCATTGGTCACAAAATGCATAGCCTACAGCCTAGAAATAGGTGGTGAATCGATTGAATTGACATGTTTATTGTTGTAAAGGTAAAAGTAAGTGGTGAATCTTTCCACACACCCATCAGCAAATAGAGATATAACAGAGAAACATCTAAATGACCACGTATGTCTACGTTGCCAAAGCTATCAATGAACTTGAGAATGGACTACCACGCCTCCTCTCCGCTATCAGCATTCGTGGCCTTCACCGAAAGTCTTGCACTTTATTTTAAGAACTAAATATATAAACAGCTATGCAGCCCAGCGTGCCATTATATAATTTTACCAACATTTACGAATCTTTAAGTTCATATCCAACTCTGCATGAACGTAGCGAAAATAATCGACTTGTCATTACCAGACGTAAAATAACGTCTACTACTGATCAGTAATCTTAATATCAAGATGTAATTACTTCTAAATAATAGACTTGGTTATATCATATCTTTATAAAATTCTGTTTTCTGTATGTGTGAAACGTGCTATGTGTTTGAGTCTAAACTGTACAAAACCAACTTTGAAAAGGCGGGGTGGGGGCGGGGAGGGGAGCAGCCTCTAAGGTCAAAAGTCGGGCAGTCGAAGGGTGGAAGACGGATAAGTGCGACGGTGCGAGTTATCAAGTACTGTATGTGTTAGTGGTGGGCACAATGTGGCAAGGATTTTGTCGCAGGAGCAGTCCTCTCCTTTGTGCCGGAGGGTTAGCTGTAATCATCGTAATTGGTGAGAAACGGCATATAAAGTCACCATAATGTTAATCATGTATCGTTGCACTTTTACTACCGGGTAGCTCTGCTGTTCTGTGCCCACTCTCTTCATTTCTGGTGTCCACAAACATCTTTACTCCGCACCTACGAATCGCATTATTCTTATCTTGTCAATTGTCCTCACTCCACACACATTCATGCACAGTCCCACCTCCATTACTCTTACTTTTTGAATTTTCATTTTCGTACCACACCTCTTGGGTTTTCATTTTCGTGCCACATCATAATCCCACACCCAATTGTTAAATTACCTATGGCAAAGCTTCATTCAAGCCTCTTGAACCTGCCACACTCAGACTTCTATATGTACCGGTGTTATCGCTCACCAGGCCCTTTGATATACTGTATCCCTTACTTTCGTCATGATGATTCATATGCTTTTCCCGCAACACTCAAGAGACTGTGCATATTTTGCGACAGTGCCCCCCTCCCCCACCACATTTGTGTAAACCTAGCAGTGCCACTGTTAATTATGTAATTTTATCTTTCAGTTGGTGTGTTGCTGTACCATGGTGAACCAAAGGAGCATTCTCTGAAGAGCCGGCTATCTTATGAAAATGTTGAAGATTATGTTATAAATTCCATTGAACCACAAAACATTAGACAGTTTCTCAGGTGAGCTGTAAGTGAATTATCATCGTGGGATATGATGATGCTACATTATCTACAGCATAGTTATACAGTTTGGTGAAGTAAGAAGAGCTTTGTAATGTATTACTAAGTACTACTCCATGTGTTTGTGAGAGAGAGAGAGAGAGAGAGAGAGACCCCAAAGCTTAAGTAAGGAATGAGGTTTTTCTCCTGAGAAACAGGGTACCTCTCCATCAACAGCCAGGAACCTCTGTGCTTCTACACCTCCTCTCCCAGCTCTCAGGATCCATCCTCTCAGCATATCCAAACCATCTCAGTCTTCTCTCTTGATTTGTTCCTGATGCATGCCACTATAATCTGTCTTCTTCAACCCTTCTGAGAAGGCCCTTTCATTCAGCTTTACTCCATATATCCATCAGATCATCACCATAAACTATAATTTTGCTCCAGTCTCACTTCATCCTCTTTTACACCCTGTTTTTCCCATCCATGCAATACCATATGACACTACTAATTTAGATACCTGCTGTAGATACTCTCCCTAAATGTGGACAATGAGAACACTTGAAATGTCAGTATGGGGAACAGCTTTTATCTGAGTGTGTTCCAACCACTGTGTATGCCTGTGTGTAGGAGACGGTCTTTTTGGCTGAAGAGGTTAACATGTTGAGGAAAACTCATTTTTATAATAGTCTTGCAATTATCAGATGGTATTATTTAGCTTCACTGGTCCCCACTAGCAGCAGGGTCTGAGTTCTTCAGTAGTAAGACATCTAAGTTCTTCAGTAGTAAGACAAGGTTCTTTTTATTTATAGCTAATTTCAGTTTGATTTTGTTTTGAAGTTGTTTTTTTCTTTGTTAATGCAGCTCACCCCACCCTAAGTTGGGAAAAGAGGCCAGGATGATTGATAATGAAGAGGACTAAAGTTTAGCAATTTTATTAGGTCTGGATTTTGATGGTGATGATGACTAATGTTTGGCAGGTTTATTTGTTAGGAGAGACCTGATGGAAGGGGTATGAACACTCCATCATATTGAAGGGTCTCACAAAGTCTCCATTAACCTCTTCACTACAATGAATCCTCAAAACTATTGTATGCAACACCAGATAATGGTTTTCAGTTTATGAGAGACCTAACTAAATATTGGGCACCAGCATAACCACGAGTGTGTATGGTTTTCAGTTTTATTATGCTGAGGGCAGGAAATGAGAGCATAAGATTAATGTAGGGGGCAAATTCTAAAATTAGTTTAAAGTATTGGAAAAAGTATCTGATAAATACAAAAGTGTGAGTGTATGAAGGTAAACTATTTTGAAGGATTCTGATATTTGTTTAAAATGTACAAATAAAGCTAATAAATATAAGAGTGTGATTGCATGGAGAGAGGTTGTAAATGAAACTTAAAAAAAAAAAAAAAAAATAGCTTGTGTGATTGTTTGGAGGTAAATTATTCTGAGAAAATTTCATTTGTTTAAAGTACCTGTATGTATGTATAAACTAATTAATACAAGAATTGTGATGAAAAGGGGTAGACTGAGATAGTTTGGGCATGGGGAGAGGATGGAGTATGACAGGTGGGTGTGGAGGGTGAGAGTTGTGAACATTGAGGGTAGGGTAGCAAGTGGCAGGCCAAAAAAAAAAAAAGACCTGGGACAGGCTCATAGAGTGTAACTCCAGGGATAAGGAACTGAATAGAGAGGCTGCTAGAGATCAAGCAGCATGGAGACCTGCCATCAGGTGGGGCTGTTCAGCCAGACTGCCTAGGGAACAACTACTGCTGCCATCAGGTGACCAAGGTGATGTATGCATGTATGTTTGGGCCTTTATAAATGAATGATTATGATAGTAATGATGATGGTGATGATGAATGACAACACAGTACACTAGTTCTATGCTGTGTTATGTATATACAGTACCATACTTACACTGTGCTGTGGATCTTTGTTATGGCAGGCTGATAACACAGGGGCCACACCTGGGCGGAACATTGGAGGAGCATGCCCTGGGAGAGTGGATAGCGGACACATGGCGAGAACAGGGCATGGATGAGGTTCACCTGGTGCCGTATGATGTCTTGCTTTCGTACCCAAGTACATCTAAGCCCAATCTAGTGAGTGGCCTTGCTTCACTGTCAACAGTGCTCTATATTTAACCCAGTAACCCTTCTAGAACTCTCTCCATTACCTTCATTATCTGGTCTAAAAGTTTTATGCTTCTGTAATTTCCTCATTCCAGGGCATCACCCTTCTCCTTGTACACATATACAATTACACTCTTCAGCTGATCATCTGGGACACACTCATATATAATTGTATTTATCAAGTCATTGTCTAACCTCACTCCTATATCTCCTGAGGCTTTCAACATTTCAACAGTCAACCCAGACACACTTACTGCCCTCCCCATCTGCATCCTGCCTATTGCCTCCTTCACTGCAGATATGTCAATCAAAGGCCTAGGGCCAAACACTGGATCTGCTGACTCCAAACCTTCCCTGTCCCAGTCAAACTCCTCATTCATGTGTCTTTTATATCCTTACCGTTCACCATTACCCTTCCTTCATCATTCTTTACACACTGCTCACTAATGATATCCCTGTTTTCCCTCTTCATCTGATTTGCCACCTTAAAAATCATATTCTTCCCTTCCACTTGATTTAGGTTATCAAGTAAAAGTCTCTACAACTCAGACTTTTCCCTGTAAACCTCTCTTCTAGCCCTACACTTGGCAGCCAAGTATTCCTCTTTGTTATCACCCTTCTTCCATTCCTGGAAAAGCCTTCTTTTCTCCTTAACTGCAGCTTCTACACTCTCATCTCACCCCAAGCTGCTTTATGCCTTGGTGGGCCTCTTGTCCATCCACATAGTGAATCAGTAACTCTCTAGAAGTGGGTCTTGAAGGCTTAGTACTGTTCATTAATACTTTCATCCATGTCACCCTGTTCAGCCACCACTCTCCTCATCATGCTATAGAAGGCATTCCTTACAGCTTAGTTTTTCAACTTCCATACTTTTCACCTAGGTGCATAGGTCATCTTTTTCATGACTTGCTCCTTAAGCAGTGTGTCACTTATCAATAACTTGTGTTGCAGCACTCACTTCTGCTCCCCATAACTTTAACAGCCCTCACTAACTTCCTATCAGCTCTTCTGTCCAGAAAACAGCCTATCAGGCTGCTATTTCCCCCAGACTCGTACGTAATCAGCCTACTTTCTCTTTTCCTAAAACGTGTGTTGCACACAATCATGTTCATTGTCTCCCTAAACTCGAGTATCCTTTCCCCTTCCTCTTTTTCATAATAATTTCATAATTTTATAATGTCTTTTTCATAATATTTTTTCCCTTCACCTGATGATTTTATTCACCTTGCATATACTTTTCAAGCTGAGCAGGTTAAATGCTGCCTTAATCAAGTTTTTTTTTTTCAAATACGAGTTCAATAACATCGTTTGGTAGCAGCGAGCATAAACTATAGAGGCCATCATAGGGATTCAGAGGGTTGATTTTGGTACTAAAACTTATGAAATCATGTTTTTTTTCTTAGTTTATTGATTTTGCATTGTGATTTAAGTGACTGGTGCATTATATGTAAGATAAAGAATATGCTGATTATTGTCTTTTAGATTCCTGTATTGCCAAAGTGCTTCGTAACTGGTAATTATCAGAGTTACTATTCCGCAGATTTCTTTGAAGTGCCTCCATAAAGAATTAAAGTAAAAGCAGATGGGTTTGCCTGTGTAGTGAGCCAAGATTTTCAAGGCTTGAATAAATGTGTGGCCCATTTCTCCGGGCGTGTTGTTTCATAATTTTCCTGCTGTAGCGCTTTCTTTTTTATTTGTTTTGGGCCCTTCTTCATTCTGTCTTTTAGGTGGGTGTTTGGGGGTATATGATGATGATGATGACAGTATTGTTGATGATAATAGGCTGCTGTTGTCCTTTGTCGTGGAACCTTCTTCATCCTGTAACTTAGGTGGGTACCTGTATTTGGTTTTGTATGATAATTATGATGATGATAATAACTTTTTCTGGCCTTTATACGATGAGCGTAAGTTTGCATGGAAACTCTTCAGGTGCAACTTATCAATAAGGATGGAATGGTGTGGCAGAGTGCAGCCAAGCAGAAGCCTTTGTATGCCCCTGAGGAGGCACTTCCTGAGCTGCCCTACACCTTTAATGGTTATGCGTCTCCTGGCAATGTAACCGTATGTATTGTTTTTATTGCAGCTGTAGCTTAGTACTTCTTGTATTTATGCCCTGTTTATTAAAATAACTTTATTTTAGTCAAATTTGGCCTAAAACTGCCCTCTCTCCATTTTGAATACTGAGTTGTAACATGAAGTTAACATCAGACTGATGCTAGTCATGAAGAAGTGTTATGGAAAGGATATAGAGCCACAGTATTGTCTTACTATGTAATTAAGCTGTGTGAAATAAGCTGTACAAAGACAAAAATCTGAACCAAGTTAAGGAAATGGATTATAGCATTGCAAAGGTGTTAGCTGTACAGTAATAAATAAGGGACAGTGTGTTGGTGTGATACGCAGCAATGGAAACAACAGTGGAAGAAAAAAAGATAGAAGTTAGGGTGCATTAAAGAAAGGGGTTGAGATGAAAGAGAGGTAATATAGTGTATTGATGGTAAGAGGTATTTATGGTGATCAATAAAGAAAGGGAAGAAAAGAATAAAAAGTTAGGAAGATTTTTATTTGTTCTGTCTGTCTGTCTGTCTGTCTGTCTCTCTCTCTCTTTTCTTTTTTGTGTTGATAGGAATCATATCATGTGGAGAGGGTATTACAGTGCATACATATACATTAATAACCAGCCACAATAATCTGGAATTCTACCCCCCAAAATTACTGGATGAGTGCAAGGAGGGTCAGTATCCAAACTTGCCAATTTGAGCTCGCCCCATGAAACATCATCTTAAATATTGTACCCTTCAGTGGTGAAAGTGCCAGTCTCTGCACTCGCTGGGGAGGATTTCGACTGTATTTCTTTTATAAGCTTATAGTTACGACCTGAGTATATCAAGGAATTTAGCATTTTCATTTTCTTCTTTTGACATGTGAGTATTTTTTAACATGGCCTTTCTTGCACTTAGCTAGAGGATTATGTACATCCTGCTGGGAAGATGTGTAGTCACTAATTCCTGACATGCACAAAAATCACTTAGCAACAGATTCAAAGCACGGAGAGTGAGGTTTATAATGTCAAGGCACCTGATGTGGAATTATTTATATGGTAGCTGTGCTTGTGGACGTGGGAGGCTATGGAGCAGAGTGTGGGTGGGTAGGTGGGAGGGTATGGGGGAGGGGGTGGATGGGTAGGTGGGAGGGTATGTGGATGGGTAGGTGGGAGGGTATGGGGCTGGGTGTAGGTGGGTAGGTAGGAGGGTATGGAGTAGGGGGTGGGTGGGTAGGTGGGAGGGTATGGGGCTGGGGATGGGTGGGTAGGTGGGAGGGTATGGGGCTGGGGATGGGTGGGTAGGTGGGAAGGTATGGGGCTGGGATTGGGTGGGTAGGTGGGAGGGTATGGGGCTGGGGATGGGTGGGTAGGTGGGAGGCTATGGAGTGGGGAGTGGGTGGGTAGCTGGGAGGGTATAGGGCAGGTGGTGGGCACATAAGTGGGAGGGTATGGGGCAAGGGGTGGGTGGGTAGGAGAGAGGGTATGAAATAGGTGGTGAATGGGAGGATATGAAGTAGAGAATGGGTGATTAGGCATGGCTTCAACATGCTTACATGCATCATTTGTCACTTAGAAATGGCCATCAGTGCTGCTCAGTCACTAGCAACTTCTCAGTTCAGTTCCTTATCCCTGGAATCATATTGTATGATCTTGTCCCCAATAATTTATTGCTCTGCCTGTCACAGCTGCACCCTCAACATTCATACTTCATCCACTGCAGCCACTTGTCATTCTCCATCCTCTCCACATGCCCACACCTTCTTTCATTATATCACAAGTGCATTCAAGTCCCATCCTTCTCCTCAACTTTTCATATACAGTCTTAACCTTGTTTTAATGTGTATAAATGTTGAGTCTTTGTACTTTCTTACCAGGGGGATGTGGTGTTTGCCAACTATGGACAGGAGCAGGACTTTGAGTACTTAGCTCAAGAAGGCGTCAGCATCAAAGACAAGATTGTCATTGCACGATATGGAAAAATATTCAGAGCCAACATTGTAAGTGTCTGTAGGCATATCAGATTTACCTTATTTGTGACTGGTTACCTTAGTGAGGGTGCTGGAGAGGGGTTCCTTCACGTGGTGGCATGTGATGGGTGATGGAGCTGCCTGGTTATACAGATGTTCCTTGATTATAGCCTTATCCCCAAAAGGAAGATGATGAACTGTTGGAGGAAAGCAACCCTACTGTAGTCTGCAGTCCACCAGGTTGATGTTTCAGATGACCTGAGGCTGCAGCTCTGTTTATTACTACAAGCTTAATCAAAGTAGAATTCAGCCAGAATTACTGTAGATAAAGAAAATTGTATCTACTGATAAAAGATCATTAGTAGAGAAATGTTAGAATTGTCTGTCAGACTAACATGGTACCATTAGAAATTTAAAGGAGTTCATTCATAGATGTACACAGTTGCAGTAAACATTTGCAATGTTGTTTTGGTAAGTTCTGCAGAGGTGTTGTTGTTGTTGTTATGATCCAAGCTCCTCTGTACACAAACCATACATACTGTAAGGATTGAGTGTTCCATTCAGGCAGTACCAGTTCTCTTATTTCTGTGATTTTAGTGAACGATTGTTGTGTTATGAGAGTGAGGTGTTTGAGGTAAATATTTTGTATTGCGAGGAACTATAGTGAGGGCAGAGTGGGTTGCTTGTGAGTGGCATCTGTGTTGATACTGATGTAGAGAAGAATGGTAGGCACATTACCGTTTGGCTAAGTGAACTCTGTTTCTTTGGAATGAGCACCTAGTGAGTGTTCATGTTGTATTCTGTTTAATTGTGGTGGCTGACATTACTATAGAATATCATGAATTTTTTCGAGAAAGCTGCATTACCTGAGAGAGTTTTTCTCCCATCTTTTGGGCATCTGAAATAATGTTTTATGGTTTTTGAGAGAGAGAGAGAGAGAGAGAGGCAAAGTAAGGAGTGGGGATTTAGTCAGAAATATTTTTGTTGTATTCCATGCCTTTCACAGACAAATGAGTGCCATATGAGCTGATTTAATATCCACTGTTGAAGGCAAAGCTCATGAGTTGGACGGAGAGCATAACCTGAGGGACTGTTTGGTAGTAATCAGCTTAAGATGGTGTTGTGGAGAGCTACTTGTTCAGATAAACTAATGAGTCTGTCCATGGTGATTGGCATCAAGCAGTATATTCAGTACAGTATTAGGTGGTGAAGATTCAAATTGCCAAAGAGGCCAGATAGAGCAACTGAAGACTGGTAAGAGAGATGACTCAGCCAGAAAGCCAAATATTAGCAGCAGTGAGATGCCTCTGAAAAATGCCCTTAGCCTAAGTGTCCTACAGAGTGAGTGAAGTCAATCACCACACCTTTTCCTGATGGAAGTGAACAGAGTCCACCATAACCATCCTGAAAAGATGGGTCTTGATGAACCTGTCTGATGACTTCAGTCTTGTTTTGTTTATTTTCTTGATTGAAGTTAGAGGTCTGTGCCACACAGCTGTGGTGTGCTACCACTGCATCTCGAGTTCCAAATCCCTCTTCATCAGGTCCAACAACATGTTCTTAGGGACAAATGTTCATCTGGGACATTGCTCCTGTCCAGGTCTCACTTGAATTTATTTGTAGGAATGCCTTGGCAGAAAGTTGGAGATTTTGGGTCCACTGTAAGCAGGATTGGTTAAGGTCAATGATTAAATTCACATTGATGCATGTGTAGGTGGTGCTGTGTCTCTCACATTTTCTCCCAATTCCAGTTGTCTGTCTCAGGAGTATTTCCTGATCTGAGTTATGTAAAAGTTTCTCTTCCATTTTCCAGGTGTAGATGGCATTATATATCTCTCTTTGTCTGTTATTTATTACATTGCTTTGCTAGTGTAATGTCTGTGAATATTTTACATTTACAAAGCTAATTTGAAGTGAAGTGTACTAAAGCATTTTTTATTTATGATGTTTTAGTATAAGGGTCTGTGGACTGTTGACATTTTTAGATTCAGACATGGCCATTCTTAAGTAATGAGTACTTTCCTCTTCCTACCCATATTGGATTCCCAGGATTATCTCTCACTTTGATACATTACACCTAGGATGTGTATTTAGAAAAGATCTTCCTCCCGCAGGCTCAGATGGCGGAGGATCGAGGTGCCGTGGGTCTTGTGCTTTTCAGTGACCCTAAAGACTATGCGCCAAGAGGTTCAGACTTCGTGTATCCTCATTCCTACTTCATGCCTCCATCAGCAGCTCCGTTTGGCACCATTATGCTTTCGGGTGGTGACCCCTTAACCCCATTTTATCCAGCAGTTGGTAGGTTGGAGAATATTCTTCTTTAATGAGAAGTTTATTGATATATTTGTGTGTTCAGACAATTACTGACAACACAGTTACCTTAGTACAGTACACTGAATGCCTATCACAGAGCTTGGTAGGCTTTTTAAGTTTTTTGGCTTGCACTTGATAGTCTATCTATCTATCTATTGCCAGACGCCTCAATCCCGTTTGGGGTGGCCACAAACAAATCGCCTCCAAGTCGCCCTGTCCCCCGCCATTTCACTCCCCTGCTCCCAACTCACACCCCCCTCTCTCATATACCTCTCCACCCCATCTCTCCATCTCATCCTCGGCCTCCCCCTCCCTCTTTCCCCCTCCACCTCACTCACATACACTCTCTTCGTCAGTCTTTCACCCTCCATCCTCTCCACATGGCCAAACCACCTCAGTGTGTTCCTCATAACGCTTCCTATCACATCCCCATCAACACCACAACGCTCCTTTATATCCTCATTCGTCAGCCTGTCTCTCCATGTGACTCCACAGGCTCCTCTTAAATAACTCATTTCCATGGCTCTCACTCTTGACTTGTGTCCTTCCAACAACGTCCACGCTTCACTTCCGTACGTTAGAGTTGGTATCACAATACTCTCATGTAGTAACTTTTTCACTTCCATGCTCACTTCCCTGTTTCTTATCACTGCTTTCAAAGAACCAGCAACCTTTCTTCCCTGCTGTACCCTTTCAAGCACTTCACCCTCCAAACCTCCATCCTTACTCATCACACTACCCAAGTACTTAAACGTACTCCCATTTTCCAATTCCTCACCATCGAACCTCGCTGTACATTCACTGACTTCACCTCTCTCAAAGACCATCACTTTACTCTTCCCTACATTCACCTTTAGATTCCGTTTCCTACATACTCTCTCAAACTCATCCACCAAACCTTGCAGCTCTCCTTCGTCTTCACTCAACAACACAGTATCATCTGCAAACAACAGTACAGGGAGTTTCCAAACACTATCCTCTCTCACCAGGGCCAATCCAACATCCACTACCCTACCTTGTACCTCTTTTATTACCCCATCCATGTACAGATTGAACAACCATGGAGACATGACACATCCCTGTTTCAACCCAACTTTCAAAGAGAAAAATTCACTTAGTTCACCATCCACATGCACTGCAGCCTTCGCACCATCGTACATACTCTTCACAGCATTCAACAACTTCCCATCTATTCCATATATTCTTAACACTTTCCACAATCCTTCTCTATCCACCCTGTCATATGCTTTCTCCAAATCCATGAAAGCCACATACAACTTCTTTCCCTTCTCTAGAAACTTTTCCACTAAAGATCTGAGAATGAATATCTGATCTACACAACCTCTTCCCTTCCTAAAGCCTCCCTGTTCTTCTCCAACTAATTTCTCTGTTCTTTCTCTAACTCTGTCAATAAGTATCCTACCATACACTTTTCCTATTATACTAAGAAGACAAATGCCCCTATGATTACCACACACTTCTTTTTCCCCTTTTCCTTTGTACAAGGGAATAATTATACCTGACTTCCAATCCTCCGGGACTCTACCTTCCTCCCAGGCCAATCTGCACATCTTCCACATCCATTCTACTACTATCTCTCCCCCATGCTTCAACATTTCACCACACACTCCATCAATTCCTGGGGCTTTCCCTGATTTAACTTTCTTCATTGCTTCCACAACTTCTATCCTACAGATTTCTTTCTGTCTTCTCACCTCCCTCCTTCTCCCAGCCATTCCCCAGCCACTTATACTTGCATTACTTCCATCCTCCACGTTCAACGATTCCTTAAAGTGTTCTCTCCATCTGCTCACTTTTTCTCCCTTCTCCACTAGTAATCTACCATTTTTATCTTTCACTCCCCTGCTAACTTCACTTCCACCCTGTCTTACTCTTTTCACCTCTTTCCAGAACATTTTCTTACAGTCCCTCCACTTTACACTCAACTTCCTTCCAAATTCCTCATCCACTCTCTTCTTACTCTCTCTTACTAATCTTTTCACCTCTCTCTTCCTTTCTACATATAACTCTCTCTTCCGCCTCTCAGCTTCTTCCACGTCCCTATTTCTCATCCATTCATTGTATGCTTTCTTCTTTTGTGCCACAGCCCGTTTCACCTCTTCAGTCCACCACGCTGTTCCTTGCACCCCCCTCCGTCTTCTCTTCCTTCCACACACCACATCACATGCTGCACATATTTCTTCTGTAAATATTCTACACACACCTTCCACGTCCCCCATCTGCTCCAACTCATATTTGCCCAATCGTTCCTCCACTTCTCTCTTATACTCTGCCTTTTTCTCATCCTCTTGTAACCTTTCCACTCACCTTGCAACTACTCCTTCCTCTCGTCTTTCCCTTCTTCTATTCCTCCATCTTACTTGAACTTTAACTCTGGCCACCACCAAGTAGTGGTCAGAAAGTCCACTCCCCCAACCTCTATAAACTCTTGCATCCAATATACATCTTCGCATCCTTTCATCCACACACACATAATCAATCATTGCCTTCCTTTCACTCAATTCACCACCCACCCTTCTCATCACTCGCCATGTATACCTGTGGATCATTTTATGCCTGAAGAGGGTATTGGCTATCACCAACCCCCTCCCAGCACAAATGTCCACTAACGTACTCCCATTCTCATCTATCTCAGCAGGCACACCCCACTCACCAACTATTCCATCCACCTTCACATTCCCAACTTTACCATTCATATCACCAATCAAAAACACTCTATCATTCCTTCCAAACTTTTCCATACATACTTCTACATTTGTCCAGAACTCTTCTCTCACTCTTCTAGCACGATCTTGCATTGGCGCATACACACACACAATCGCCCACATTTGTATTCCAACTTTCAACTTTACCCACACAATCCTTGATCTAACTGATCCATACTGTCTTATGCTCCTCTTCCATCTTTTACTCACAACTATACACACTCCTTCCTTTGCCCTCTCATTCCCACCTACTCCTGCACATATACCCCATCCGTACTCCCATTCTCTCACACTTTCTCCTCTCCATTTTGTTTCAGTTATTCCACATACATCCACTTTCGCATCCTCAAGCACCTGGACAATCTCTCTCTCTTTCACCTCATCATTTGCTCCTCTTACATTCCACGTTCCAATTGCAATGTCCTTTGTCCGGTCCTTGGTCGTCAACGTTTGGTCAGTCCTTGTCCGAGGCTTTTTTTTTTTTTTTTTTTTTTTTTTTTTTTTTTTTTTAGGGTGTTATTTTTACACTCAACTTCCTTCCAAATTCCTCATCCACTCTCTTCTTACTCTCTCTTACTAATCTTTTCACCTCTCTCTTCCTTTCTACATATAACTCTCTCTTCCGCCTCTCAGCTTCTTCCACGTCCCTATTTCTCATCCATTCATTGTATGTGTTAAAAATACAGGCAAATCCCAGTTTAACGATGCAGTTGGTTAAGTAAAAACACATTGCTAGGCACGATGTTGTAAATTGGGGACGATTTAACATGTAAAGTATAGGGATTTGTTTTTGAGCTGTGGGTTTCCCCCCCAAGCAAGTCCTAAACTCACCCAAATGAATAAAAAAAAAAAGTTCAAAGCCAATTTAAATGGCCCAACAGCCATAAAAGAAGCTTACCTGAGCCTAACACCTGTAAATAATTCACTAAAGCCAACAAATAAAATCTGAAAATCATAATAAATAGGGCAGAAAATATCAAACACCTCTCATCACTTCACTTCTTGTAAGTCCATGTCCGGTCCTGGTCGTCATCCTTGCAATCCCCCCTGAGGCTAGGGGACATGTGGTGCTCATTAGCACTCACTCATCCTTCTCAGAGCCCTCAAACCTCATCTCTGAGGGTCAGAGGGGGTGGGGGGGAGGTGGGGTGATGGTAGCAGGAGACTGATGTGCTGGCTTTTGGGGTGGTGATTGAGTGCGATGCGATGACTCATGAGGTGGCGATGGGGTGCAGTGCCCATCACAAAACGGGGGGTAGGCTTACGATAGGCAGGGTAGGGTGTTATTTCTACTCCCATCAGTATTACGGGGTATCGCATATATGAGTGTCATAAATCGGGGTTTATCTGTACTGTACAGTAGTCTGTTTACCTTAACCCGGCCTAAATATTCAGCTTTTTGCACCTGATTTTACATAGCACAGTGGCAGAAAAATAAAAGATAGGTACTAGACATCTTCATGACCAGCATCATATTCTGGTGTTAATGTCTTGTTATAGCTCAGCAGTAAGAGAGAGAGAGAGACAGACAGACAGAGACAGAAACAGAGAGAGGGAGAGAGAGAGACAGAGATAGAGACAGAGAGAGAGAGAACAATTTTAGACCAGGTTATAGTAAATCTGACGTAGTTTGAGGGAATTCACCACATGTGGTCCTAGGTTTTCTTATATACGGTAGTGATTTTCCAGCTCTTAACATGTCCATATATAACACTGTTTTGATCAATGATGTGTGTTTGTGTCTCGTATGCTGAAACCATGATCATAGTTACAGAAAAAGATGAAATTTTCCTAAATGATTTGACCACAGTTGTGCTAGAGTAACAGAACATAAAACAGTAGCCTACAACACTTATACAAGGACCAAAACCAAAGAAGCCTTTAACTATCATAGAAATATCAGAAACCATGCCAAAACTATTATCATTCATTCTAAATCAAACTTTCTACATAGGCAGGTTAACAAACTACGGTACTAAACAACCCAAATGATAACAAAATATTCTGGTCAACCCTTAATTCATTCAAAACTAACTTCACTACCACCTCTTCCATTCCACCTTTACAGTCCCCCAATGGAAATCTAGTAAGTGACCCACGTGGAAAAGCCAAACTTCTTGTTGACATTTTTCCAACAAACTCAACCCTAAATACAGAAAATCACAATATTCCTGTACAGTACTTAATTTTGATTCCCCCCAAATGCCTCCTTTCATGATTGACACCAGATACATACGAGCTGTATTACAGAATCTCTCAGCAGACAAAGCTACTGGTCCAGATGAAATTCCTTCAATAGTACTTAAAAATTGCTCCTCAGTGTTGGCTCCTGCAATGGCAAAATTTTTCCGCTTATGCATCCGTACCTCAAGTTTTTGAGCCTCTTGGAAAGAAGCAAATATCCATCCTGTTCCTAAAAAGGGGACAACTTGTGATCCATCAAACTATAGACCAATTGCAATAACTTCCATTCTTAGTAAAGTTTTTGAGACACTAATTAACAAAAACATAATCAAGCATCTAGAAATCAGTAAATTAATCAATGATCGGCAGTATGGATTTAGACAAGAACGTTCAACTGTAGACATTCTTTGCCTTCTTACCCATCAGATTAACAAAACAATAGACCAACACGGTGAAACACACACAATAGCACTTGATATATCAAAAGCATTTGACAGAGTATGGCACCGGGCCTTATTGTTTAAGATGTCACACTATGGCCTTGCATCACTGGTTCCTCTAATTTCTTCTTACCTTCATAATAGAAAAATACGGGTCATGGTAGATGGAATTCATTGTCAGTTTCTATCTATCTATCTATCTATTGCCAGACGCCTCAATTCCGTTTGGAGTGGCCACAAACAAATCGCCTCCACGTCGTCCTGTCCCCTGCCATTTCACTACCCTGCTCCCAACTCACACCCCCCTCTCTCATATACCTCTCCACCCCATCCCTCCATCTCATCCTCGGCCTCCCCCTCCCTCTTCCCCCTTCCACCTCACTCACATACACTCTCCGTCAGTCTTTCACCCTCCATCCTCTCCACATGGCCAAACCACCTCAGTGTGTTCCTTATAACACTTCCTATCACATCTACATCCACACCACAATGCTCCTTTATAACCTCATTTGTCAGCCTGTCTCTCCATGTGACTCCACAGGTTCCTCTTAAATAACTCATTTCCACTGCTCTCACTCTTGACTTGTGTCCTTCCAACAATGTCCAAGCTTCACTTCCATACATTAGAGTTGGTATCACAATACTGTCATGTAGTAACTTTTTCACTTCCATGCCCACTTCCGTGTTTCTTATCATTGCTTTCAAAGAACCAGCAACCTTTCTTCCCTGCTGTACCCTTTCAAGCACTTCACCCTCCAAACCTCCATCCTTACTCATCACACTACCCAAGTACTTAAATGTACTCACATTTTCCAATTCCTCACCATCGAACCTCGCTGTACATTCACTGACTTCACCTCTCTCAAAGACCATCACTTTACTCTTCCCTACATTCACCTTTAGATTCCATTTCTTGGACACTCCCAAACTCATCCACCAAGCCTTGCAGCTCCCCTTCGTCTTCACTCAACTACACTGTATCATCTGCAAACAACAGTACAGGGAGTTTCCAAACACTATCCTATCTCACCAGGGCCACTCCAACATCCACTACCCTACCTTGTACCTCTTTTATTACCCCATCCATGAACAGATTGAACAACCATGGGGACATGACACATCCCTGTTTCAACCCAACCTCCAAAGAGAAAAATTCACTTAGTTCACCATCCACACGCACTGCAGCTTTAGCACCATCGTACATACTCTTCACAGCATTCAACAACTTTCCATCTACTCCATATATTCTTAATACTTTCCACAATTCTTGTTGATCCACCCTTTCATATGCTTTCTCCAAATCCATGAAAGCCGCATACAACTTCTTTCCCTTCCCTAGAAACTTTTCCACTAAAGATCTAAGAATGAATATCTGATCTACACAACCTCTTCCCTTCCTAAAACCTCCCTGTTCTTCTCCAACTAATTCCTCTGTTCTTTCTCTAACTCTGTCAATAAGTATCCTACCATGCACTTTTCCTATTATGCTAAGAAGACAGATGCCCCTATGATTACCACACACTTCGTTTTCCCCTTTTCCTTTGTACAAGGGAATAATTATACCTGACTTCCAATCCTCCGGGACTCTACCTTCCTCCCAGGCCAATCTGCACATCTTCCACATCCATTCTACTACTATCTCTCCCCCATGCTTCAGCATTTCACCACACACTCCATCAATTCCTGGGGCTTTCCCCATTTTGACTTTCTTCATTGCTTCCACAACTTCTATCCTACTGATTTCTTCCTGTCTTCTCACCTCCCTCCTTCTCCCAGCCATTCCCCAGCCACTTATACTCGCATTACTTCCATCCTGTATGTTCAGCAATTCCTTAAAGTGTTCTCTCCATATGCTCACTTTTTCTCCCTTCTCCACTAGTAATCTACCATTTTTATCTTTCACTCCCCTGCTAACCTCACTTCCTCCCTGTCTTACTCTTTTCACCTCTTTCCAGAACATCTTCTTACAGTCCCTCCACTTTACACTCAAATTCCTTCCAAATTCCTCATCCACTCTCTTCTTACTCTCTCTTACTAATCTTTTCACCTCTCACTTTCTTTCTACATATAACTCTCTCTTCCGCCTCTCAACTTCTTCCATGCCCCTACTTCTCATCCATTCATTGTATGCTTTCTTCTTTTGTGCCACAGCCTGTCTCACCTTTTCAGTCCACCACGCTGTTCCTTGCACCCCCCTCCGTCTTCTCTTGCTCCCACACACCACATCACATGTTGCACATATTTCTTCTGTAAATATCCTGCACACACCTTCCACGTCCCCCATCTGCTTCAATTCATATTTGCCCAATCGTTCCTCCACTTCTCTCTTATACTCTGCCTTTTTCTCATCCTCTTGTAACCTTTCCACTCTCCTTGCAACTACCCCTTCCTCTCGTCGTTCCCTTCTTCTATTCCTCCATCTTACTTGTATCCTAATTCTGGCCACCACCAAGTAGTAGTCAGAAAGTCCACTCCCCCAACCTCTACAAGCTCTTGCATCCATTACACATCTTCGCATCCTTTCATCCACACACACATAATCAATCATTGCCTTCCTTTCATTCAGTTCACCACCCATCCTTCACATCACTCGCCATGTATACCTGTGGATCATTTTATGCCTGAAGAGGGTATTGGCTATCACCAACCCCTTCCCAGCACAAGTGTCCACTAACGCACTGCCATTCTCATCTGTCGCAGCAGGCACACCCCACTCACCAACTATTCCATCCACCTTCACATTCCCTACTTTACCATTCATATCACCGATCAAAAACACTCTCTCATTCCTTCCAAACTTTTCCATGCACACTTCCACATTTTTCCAGAACTCTTCTCTCACTCTGCTAGCACGATCTTGTGTTGGTGCGTACACACACACAATCGCCCACAATTGTATTCCAACTTTCAACTTTACCCACACAATCCCTGACCCAACTGATCCATACTGTCTTATACTCTTCTTCCATCTTTTACTCACAACTATACATACTCCTTCCTTTGCCCTCTCATTCTCACCTACTCCTGCACATATACCCATCCTTACTCCCATTCTCTCACACTTTCTCCTCTCCATTTTGTTTCAGTCATTCCACTTACATCTACTTTTGCACCCTCAAGCACCTGGACAATCTCTCTCTCTTTCACCTCATCATTCGCTCCTCTTACATTCCACGTAGCCATTACCAAGTCCTTTGTCTGGTCCTGGCATACCTCAGAGATTGGTTTTGGCACCAACCCTCTTTCTCATTCATATAAATGACCTCATATCTGTCACTCACAACCCAATACACTCTTATGCTGATGACTCGACCCTTCAGAGTTTTTTCACATTCAGTACCTCCTTTAGACAATTTGATATTGTAAATTCCCAAATAAACACAGCAATTTCTCTGAACCAGGACCTTTCTAAAATTAATCAATGGGGACAAACAAATCTGGTTTCATATAATGCTCAGAAAACTAAATACATTAATTTCTGCAGCAGAAAGAATCTCTCAGACTCTGACATAATTTTAAATGATGTCAATACCGTATTCTCATATCCACTACAATTGATATCCTAGGTGTTACTCTAAACCCCAACCTAAGCTGGACAGCTTATGTTAAATCCCATGCTAAAAATGCTTCCAAAAAATTGGGACCTATGTACAGAGTTCGTGAGTTCTTCACAGATGAGCAGATGGCCATAATATACAATAGTCATGTGTGTTCTCAGATCAAATACTTTTCGCAACTGTGGAGTGAATGTGGAACGGTTGCATTGAGGTAGTTGGACAAAATTCAAAATAACGCCATTAGATTAATCAAAAATCCTTGCATTACGCAGGACCTTCTTCCATTATCAGTACGTAGAGATGTTGCATCTTTAGCATTATTTTATCGATACTTTTACCGTAAGTGCTCTGATGAACTTTCTTCAATTGTGCCTTCCCTTCACATTTTCTCCCGAAATACTCGTGCAGCTGAGAGTGCCCATGAACTCACACTCTCTCCCCTGCAATGCAGAACCTCTGCTTATCAAAATTCATTTATCCCCAGAACCACTACTCTCTGGGATTCACTTCCTGGGAGTTGCTTCCCACATACATTTAATCCACTTCAATTTAAATCCAGTTGTTATAAATATTTTATGAATGGAGGATGCCTTTAGGCACATGGGCTTTTTTTTTTTTTTTCCTTTGTTTTTCCTTCCTCCATTCATTATCTGTAAAAAAAAAAAAAATACTTATTTATTTTTAATTTTAGCAATGCCTGAACTTGGAATGTGAGAGGAGTGAATGATGAAGTGAAAGAGAGAGAGATTGTTCAGGTGCTTGAGGATGCAAAAGTGGATATACTGTATGTGGATTGACTGAAACTTAATGGAAAGGTGAAAGGGTGAGAGAATGGGAATATGGTTTAGGTATATGTGCGGGAGTCAATGAGAATGAGAGGGCAAGAGAGGGAGTATGTCTGATGATAAGCAAGAAGTGGAAGGAGAATATAAGAGAGTATGGAACAGTGGGTGCAAGGATTGTATGGGTGAGGATGAAAGTAGGTATACAAGCATGGGCGATTGTATGTGTGTATGCTCCGACAGAGGACCGAGTGGCAAGAGTGAAAGATGAGTTTTGGGCGAGAGTAGAAGCATGTATGGACAAATTTAAGAGGAGCGAGAGAGTGCTTTTGATTGGAGAAATGAATGGCAAAGTTGGGAATGTGCGAGTGGATGGAGTGGTTGGTCAGTGGGGTGTGCCAGCTGAAGTAGATGGGAATTGTAGTGCATTGGTGGACATCTGTGCTGGTAAGGGGTTGGCAATAGCCAGCACCTACTTTCGGCATAAGATGATCCACCGATATACATGGAGTGTAATGAGAAGGATGGATGGTGAACTTGTTGAACAAAAGGCAAAGATAGACTATGAGTGTGTGGGTGAGCGAATGAGAAGACAAGTGTTGGCTGCAAGAGTGTGGAGAGGGTGGGGGAATGGAGTCTTGGACCATCACTTAGTGACTGCCAAGGTAAAGCTGCAAAGAAAATGGTTGAGGAGACGAAGGGGAAGACAGGAGGAAACAGCTCCTGTGAGAAGAGTGGAGAATTTGCAAGATAGTGAGAGAATGGCAGAGTATAAGAGCATAGTGGAAGAAAGATTGGGAAGGTATGAGCTAGAGCAGATGGAAGGGGTGGAAGACATATGTAAGATATTCACGGAAGAGTTAGGCGCAGCATGTGAGGTGGTTTGTGGAGTGAGGAGGAGATGCAAGGGTGTGCATGGTGGAATGATGAGGTGAAACGAGCTGTAGAACAAAAGAAGAAGGCATATAGTGAATGGTTAGCGAGTAGAGGTAGGGGAGAAGATGAGAGAGAGAAGAGAGAGGTATATGTGAGCAGGAGAAGGGAGGTGAAGAGACTGGTGAAGGAGAGTAAGAAGAAAGTGGTTGAAGAGTTTGGGAGGAATCTGAGTGTGAAATGGAGGGAGAGTAAGAAATTGTTTTGGAAGGAGGTAAAGAAAGTAAGGCAGTGTGAAAGGGGAAATAGTAGGGGAGTGAAAGATAGGAATAATAGATTGTTGGTGGAGAAGAGAGAGAAATTGAGGAGATGGAAGGAGCACTTTGAGGATTTGTTGAATGTAGAGAGTGAGAGCAGTGCGAGTATAAGGGGTTGGGGAATGACTGGGAGAAGAAGAGATGAGAGGAGGGAGGAAGAGATCAGTAGGGTAGAGGTAGTGGAAGCAATGAAGAAGATCAAGTTGGGAAAGGCCCCAGGAATTGACGGAGTGTGTGGTGAAATGCTGAGATATGGGGGTGAGATTGTTGTGGAGTGGATATGGAAGTTGTGTAGATTGGCCTGGGAAGAGAGAAGGGTTCCAGAGGGCTGGAAATCAGGTATTATTGTTCCTTTATACAAAGGAAAGGGAGAGAGAGAAGTATGTGGTAACAATATGAGTATTTGCCTTCTTAGTGTGACTGGTAAAATATATGGTAGAATACTCATTGATAGGGTTAGGCATATGACAGAGGAGCTAGTTGGAGAAGAACAAGGGGGATTTAGGAAGGGAAAAGGGTGTGTAGATCAGATATTTGTTCTAAGATGTTTAGTGGAGAAGTATCTAGAGAAGGGAAAGAAAGTGTATGCTGCCTTCATGGCCTTGGAGAAAGCTTATGACAGAATAGATAGGCAAGGTATGTGGAAGGTATTAAGAATATATGGAGTGGAAGGGAAATTGTTGAGTGCTGTGAAGAGTATGTACGAAGGAGCTAGGGCTACGGTGCGAGTGGATGGTGAGCTGAGTGAGTTCTTTGATCTCAATGTGGGACTAAAACAGGGTTGTGTGATGTCTCCATGGCTGTTTAATGTATACATGGATGGGGTTGTAAAGGAGGTGCAAGGTAGGGCAGTGGATGTGAGGGTGGCTGTGATGAATGAGGGTGAGATTAAGAAGATTCCACTGTTGCTTTTTGCTGATGATACAGTATTGTTGAGTGAAGATGAATGGGAGTTGCAAGGTTTGGTGAATGAATTTGGGACAGTGTGTAGGAGGGGGAAGCTGAAAGTTAATGTAAACATAAGTAAAGTTATGGTGTTTGAGAGGAATGAAGTCACAGAATGTACAGTGAGGTTGGATGGTGAGGATATGGAGAATGTGAGTGCATTTAAGTACTTGGGTAGTGTGATGAGTAAGGATGGAACTTTGGGGGATGAAGTGCGTGAAAGGGTACGGCAGGGAAGGAAGGTTGTTGGTTCACTGAAAGCAGTGATGAGAAATAGGGAGGTGAGTATGGAAGTTAAGAAGTCATTGCATGATAGTATTGTGATCACTACCCTGACTTATGGAAGCGAGGCATGGACCCTGCAAGAGGGGAACAAGTCAAGAGTGAAAGCAATAGAAATGAGTTACTTGAGAGGAGCATGTGGAGTGACATGGAGGGACAGGTTGACAAATGAAGAAGTGAAGGAACGTTGTGGGGTGGATGTGGATGTGCTTGAGAAGATTAGGAGAAATACACTGAGGTGGTTCGGACATGTGGAGAGAATGGAGAATGAAAGACTGACTAAGAGGGTGTACGTAGGTGAGGTGGAGGGAGGGAGAGGGAGGGGTAGACCGAGGATGAGGTGGAGGGATGGAGTTGAGAGGTATATGAGGGAGGGGGGGTGAGTTGGGGGGAGGGTAGTCAAATGGTGGGTGACAGAGCGACTTGGAGGTGTTTTGTCTGCGGCCACCCTTTGCGAGATTAGGGCTTCGGGCTATAGATAGATAGATAGACTGAATAATAGCTGTGGTCAGCATGCATCCCATATTACAGAATGCAGTCAGCAATGATGCAGGAAGTCTGAACACCATCTTAAACATATACTTCAGAAATTACGCTAAAAAATAGGAAGTTTGGATTCCACTGAGTGGTTATTTTCTAATCTTACCACCTTATGTTTTTGGCAGAAAGTGCATTCCAAATTCCTGAAGAAGAAAGTCCAATTCCCAGAATACCAGTCCAGGCCATTAGCTATGAGGATGCCTGGCACATACTGAGGTACTGCTTGTGTGTTGGTGATACGATGAATGGAAAGTGATGTATTTTTCATTATACAGTAAAAGTCCAATTCTTCGGCATCTAATTCCCCGGCAAATCTGACATTTTGGCAGTTTTGAGAAATAGTTCCATTTACGAAAATCTCTGATCATTCGGCAGATTTTCCGATTTTTTTCGTCCCCTCTACTGCTGGGGACTTCTTCCAGCAGTAGCAGACTCCAATCAACCCCTTCTATTGTACATATGTAAATAAGGAACCTACTATAAGTTTAAGTAAGTGCATGTGAACTTGTAGGCCTACTGTACCATTACATTTATATACAGTATGTTCACTAATTTCTTTATTTTTCATATTCATGTATAGTACTGTATTCATTACAGTATTGTACAGTATCAAACAGTATACATTACTCTCTCCAAACACATTTGTAATGATATGAGTAGTGATGATAATGTTCACCGAAACATATAAGGTACTGAGTGGGTAGGGTTTTTGATAATTCGGCAATTTTGATATTTCGGCACTTGCCTGGTCCCACAGATACCGAAAAATAGGACTTCAACTGTATAATAGTGCTTTAATATACAGTTGCCTCCAAAAGTTCCATTCCTCCTCCTGCTATTCAATGACACATAACATTATAGTATTCTGAGTAAGAGTAGATAGTCACTTTAATCTGTTTGGTTCACAAGATAGTTTCAACCAAGTGCTAATTGTCCTTACTAATACAGTATAATGTTAGGATTTACAGAGGGGCAGGAGGAGGAATGCAATTTTTGGAGGCAGTAGTACCTTTCATTCGTCCTTTGAATTCTTCCATATTCTCTAACATCAATTGACTATACTGATGCATTGTGTAACTTTGCTCTGTGTATCCTTATCTGTCATTGTCAGACTCTACTGTGTTTTGTGGGGCTTTGTTGGTTTGCTCCATTTACTCTAACTTTGCCTAAAATTGTCATCTCTCCATCATGAATACTGAGTTATAGCAACAGATAAACACTAGAATATGATGCCAGTCACAGAGAAGTGCTATGGGAAAGATGTAAATCTGTAGTATTGCCTTTTTGTGCCCCTGAGCTACAGGAAATGGGTTGCAGATGGATGAAAATTTGAGTCAAGTTAAAGTAAAAAGCGTATAGCTTTAGCTGTTTTGCTGGTGCACGAGAGGGACGCCTCCATGTGGGGGGCACTAATATACCTTGGTGGCTCCACTGCCAAGTTATACAAACATCCCTCAGATCTTTCCCTATCCCCAGAAAGGAGGATTGTGGACTGCCAGAGAAGGGCAACTTCAGTCTACAGTCCACTGGGTTCACATTTCAGATGAACTCAGCACTTTAACTACTAATGCAGCTAACTCCTTCAATCCCATGATGCTTTATCTTACGCTGACTATTGATTGACAAGTTTACTCAACATTGAAAAGATGAATACAGTAAATTCTGGGACTGTAGAACTAAGTTTGGTCTGACATATCTGTAAGTGGGTCACCCGCATTTTACAACCATCCGTTAAGCAAGCATTCACTTATATGATCCTAGCATTTAACCACCTTTTTTTTCAGTGTACAGTAGGATCTTACCAATAATGATTTTGACAATAATGTTTTTGGCAATAACGGTAAGTTAGAATAGATACCCAGTTTCTATAATAACATTTGGATTCGCTTGAATGACGGTTATTTCACAAATGCCAAGTTGTTATACTACAAATATGTCCATAACCAGATGAGGAATGAAACAGACAAATAAGAAGAGGTGAAAGAAATTGCCGAATATGTGAGCAGTAGTGAGGAGGAAATGGAGGATCCTCCCCTCGCCACCTCCCGTGACTCGCCCTCTGCTGTCCTCTCCACCTCCACTGCCCCACCTGACTCACCAGCCACCTCCCCCTCCACCTCCACAGCCCCACCTGACTCACCTGCTCCACCTGGCATACCTGCAACCTCGACCATAATTACTGTTGCTGTATTCTGGAAGAAATATAACATTTGACAGGCCGTAAATTTCTTCTTCAAAGCCTGGAATAATATGACATTGGCAACCATTAAGCAAGTGTAATTGGTACTCTTGCCGCAACTCAAGTCTGCTGAGGAGAGAAAGCAGCCATCAGAATAAATGACTGATGATTGGACTTGTAAATCAAATTTCAAGAAAATACCAGAAACAGTATCATGAACGAGTGAATGCCTACCATCAGTCACTCGTCACTCGCTTTCTTTCACAATGCCGGCCAGCCGAGGAAGAACAACTGAGAGGGGTTGATAAGATGATGACATTTATGACATTGGAGACTTTCCTGAAGATTTTGACTTTGTGGGGTTTGATGTTGACGGAAGTAGGCGACCTTGGCACGAAAGGCAGGAGTGGGGACGAGGCCAGTGAGGGGTCAGGGGGTACGCCGCTGTTGCCATCATGCACAAGCCTCGAAACAATCATCACACCAAACACCTTATTAACTCGTTTAAGGTGAGTTTTATATAACTCATGACAGTTTAACAACTTATCTTATTATTTCAGCTAAAAAAAAAGTAGTGATAGGAGGGTCCAAATGGGAAAAATTGGTAAAAGTCGTGGAGTGGCGGCATCAATAAACACATAATACATATATTTTAATGTCACGTAAATAACGTTTTCGTTAATGACGGCGTTTTTCTGGCACCAATTAGACGTTATTGGCGAGATCCTACTGTACAGTACAGTTACCAGTTCTGCCAATACAGTCACTACAGTTCCGTTTGATGCCACATTTTTCAGGATGCGATCGCTGGTTTTGCTCATTCAATCCATGTGTTCAATATATGATTGATTGTAATCCAGTTGGTTTTCCAAGGAAGTAACTTGATTGCATAGCAAGGTTGACGTGTTTAACAATAAAATCTTGTATACTATGTTGACAGTGAAATGAAAGGAGCTGAGGCTCCAGGGGAGTGGCAGGGGGGCCTGAATGTGACGTACCGCCTGGGTCCTGGACTGCGGAAAGATGGCTGGAAGGTCAGCTTGGAGGTGAACAATGCCAATGCCAGAGCTACCACCTTCAATGTTATTGGGGTCATCAAGGGCCAAGTGGAGCCAGGTTAGTCCAGTGGAATTGTGATGAAGGCATGCCAGACCAGAATATCATCATTGTCATCATTCTCATTGTCATTGTCATCTTCATTGTCATCATCATCGTCATTATATCATCATCCAGATCTTGAGTCGTGAGTTTGTGCTGTGCCTGGGTAAGCTGCCATGCCGGGAGAGGTAGCGCTCTCCTGTCACCTACCTGGTTGTAGCAGCCGTGGCTCAGTGCTCTGACCGAAGGGGCGAGGTTTGAGTCCACCTATTGGTCATTGGTAGACATCAGGAAGGGCATCTGGTCATAAAGTGCTACATGCTCCAAAAAACCTAAGTCCTTCACCCAAGGGCAGCATCTTAGTCCTTATCGACAAAAAGGGACCCCACGTAAAAAACTCAAAATATATGTATATACAGTATACACACACACACACACACACACACACACTATATATATATATATATATATATATATATATATATATATATATTTATTAGTGGTAGATGGGGGCGCTCACCATCCACTCACTCGATGTAGTGCTGCTCTCGGGTGTCTGCCCTTTCCTCTCCATCCTTCTTTCCTTCAATTCTCTTCTGTCTTTTTTTCCTTCATTCTTTCCTTGTCCTTCTGCCTACGGGTGACTTTACACTCCCTCTTCTGTTCTTCCTTCCTTCATTCTTTCCACTTCCTTCAGCCTGTGGGTGACTCTACACTGAGTGACAAGCCAAATGGTTTCCTGTGCACCAGGAAACCATTTACTATGCTGGGTTTGTTTTCGTTTTCGTTTTTAAAGGCTCCAACATGCTTGCATGTGTCGGCCTTGGTCACCTAATGGCAGCTCTCCACGCTGCACGATCCATTGCAGCCTCCCTGTTCAGTCCCTTAACCCTAAGGTCACACTTAATGACCTCGTCCCATGTCTTTCTCGGTCTATCCCTCATAACCCCACCCCCAATATTAACACTTCTCACCTTCCTCACCCAATTATCATCCCCCATCCTCTCCACATGTCCAAACCACCTCAATCTACCTCTCCTCATCACAACACCAATACACTCCAGTCCCATCCTACCTCTCAACTCTTCCATTGTAAACCCAGCCCCTCCAGGCCTTGGACGCAGGGACGCACTGCACATCCACCTAATCATTGTCATTTCTGTACGTCTGAGCCGGCGAATATCTTCCTTCTTCACTGCCCAGGTCTCACTGCCATACAGCATTGCACTCCTAACACATGCTGCATACAAAGACCCCTTAGCACGAAAGGAGAGCCCTCTCAATGTCACGAGAGGCAAGAGCTCCCTGAACTTCTTCCAACCACTTCTCACCCTAGCCACAGAGCTAGCTCCAGCCCCACCTCCAGCACACAACATGTCTCCTAAATAACAAAACTCTTCCACACACTCAAGAGATTCACCAGCAAGTTCAATCCTTTCACGTCTGACAATCTCCACCTGCTCACCCCGGCACGCCGTACACATAAAATCAGCATTATCTCGCAGTCTACCTCTGATACCACTACATCTCTTATGCACCCATTTATCACACACACCGCACAAGATGGAGTTACTTCCCACACCCTTGTGGCAAACTGCACATGGCCACTCTCCCTCTTCTTTGACAGTACCGCCACCAACCCTAGATATCATCACTTTTGTTTTATCTGCATATACCCTTAAACCCCTTTGCCCCATACCATCTCTCCACTTCCTAAACCTTTCCTCCGCCTCCCTTTCATTCTCTGCAGTCAACACCAAATCATCAGCATACAACAACTCCCACGGGAGTCCGTTTCTAAAGTCACGTGAAAGGGCTTCAAGTACCATGATAAACAACATGGGACTCAAGACTGACCCCTGATGCACACCAACATTCACGGAAAACTCATCACTCAAATCTCCATTCACTCTCACCCGGGTGTGAGCACCCACATACTGTACATGGCCATAACCACCCTAACTAGCCACTCCTCGAAGCCAAGCTTTCTCATTGCCCACTTCACCACCTCTCTGGGGACTCTGTCAAAGGCCTTTTCCAAATCAACAAAAACAAAATAAAGATCCCTTCTCCTACCAATATATTTTTCCTGAAGTTGTCGAACAATGAATATAGCATCAGTGGTCCCCCTGCCTGGCATGAACCCGAACTGCATCTCATCAATATTCACTCTTTCTCTAATCATACCTTCTAAAACTCTCTCCATTACCTTCATTATCTGATCTAAAAGCTTTATACCTCTATAATTTCCTCTTTCCAGGGCATCACCCTTCCCTTTATACACATTTACAATTACACTCTTCATCCAATCATCTGGGACAACACACTCATAAATAATCCTATTTATCAGGTCAGTGACTAAACTCACCCCTATATCGCCTGAGGCCTTCAACATTTTGGCAGTCAACCCAGACACACCTGCTGCCTTCCCCACCCTCATCCTGCCTATTGCCTCACTCACAGTAGCAGTATCAATCAAAGGCCAAGGGCCAGACACTTGATCTGCTGGCTCCAAACCTTCCCTGTCCCAGTCAAACTCCTCATTCAACAACCGGTTATAATGCTCTCTCCATTCATCTTTAATATCCTCACTGTTCACCACTACCCTTCCTTCATCATTCTTCACACACTGCTTACCTATGATATCCCGATTATCCCTCTTCACCTGACCTGCCACCCTAAATATATTTTTCCTTTCCCCATGATTTAGGTTATCAAGTAATTGTCTCTGTGACTCAGACTTTGCCCTGTATACCTCTCTCCTAGCCCTACGCTTGGCAGCCAAATATTCCTCTTTGCTACCACCCTTCTTCCATTCCTGGAAAAGCCTTCTTTTCTCCTTAATTGCATCTTCTACACCCTCATCCCACCACCAAGTTACTTTATGTCTTGGTGGTCCTCTTGTCCAGCCGCATGTTACATCAGTAACTCTCAAGAAATTGTTCTTGAGGGCTCTGTACTGTTCATTAGCGCCTCTGTCTGCAGCTCCCTGTTCAGCCACCACTCTCCTCAACTCGCTATAGAAGGCATCCCATACTACTTGGTTTTTCAGCTTCCATATTTTCCTCCTAGGTACATAAGTCCTCTTTTTCATCACTTGTTCTTTAAGCACCATATCACAAATCAACAGTTTGTGCTGCTGCACACACTCCTCACTTCCTATAACTTTAACATCCCTCACTAACCTCCTATCGGCCCTCCTAACCAGAAAATAATCTATCTGACTGCTATTTCCCCCAGACTCATACGTAATTAACCTACTGTCTCTTTTCCTAAAATATGTGTTGCACACAATCATATCCGTTGCCTCCCCAAACTCGAGTATCCTTTCCCCTTCTGCATTCCTTAGACCATACGCACATCCCCCATGCACTCCTTCATAACCTTGTGCTGCTTCACCTACATGACCATTTAAGTCCCCTCCCAAAATCACTATCTCATCATCCCGCATACCACCCACTACACGTATTAAATCATCCCAAAATCTATCTTTCTCTTCTTCATCCAATCCTCGCCTGTGGAGCATATGCCGATATAATTGCAGCTATCTTTCTTCCCAACAGAATTTTCACTACCAATATCCTATCGCTTACTCTCAAAACATTCATAACATATTCCACCCATTTCTCCGCAACCATCACACCAACACCTCCATATCCGTCTGTCCCCCCCTGCCAAAACAACTTATAGCAACAGTCCTTCCCAACAATCTTTCTGGATGATCCACCCCTGTACTGGACTTCCTGCAAACACGCCACATCCACCCACCTCCTACTGAATGCCTCAACGACTTCCCCTGCTCTTCCCCTCAAACTTCCCACATTCCATGAACCCACCCTCATCCCCATGGGTGATTTACTGTCCTCAGGCTTGCTTTGAAACTTATTTTGTTTTGTCATCTTCAGTATTAATAAAGAGGGACAGACACAGCACAGGTCCCACTCCCTGCACAGTCCCAGGTCCAGGCAATGGATCTGGGACCCCTAGCCCACCAGCTTACCAGTGGCTGTGGTAGTGGCCTCGGGGCACCCCGCCAGGACAGCTGCAGGGACACCCTCCAAGCGCGTCTTGGCACTGCAACTATCCCGCCATTATACACTCACTGATAGGGCAGCCTCCTGGGGCGCTACTTCCAGGTTCGGGCCCCTCTCTATTGGGTGGAAGCGGCAGCCTGGGAACCGCAATGCCCTGTACCCTCTAGCACAGGCCTGAGCCCCATCTCGCCCTGGACCCACGATCTATGCTGGTAACCATATAACCAAATTTTGGCGCCTGGTGGTTTAGGGGGTAATTATTGCTCTCCAATTAGATTGAGCAGGTGAAGGTTTATATCCAAGGGGTGGTTGGGGTTGATTGCTCATGTAATGCCACTCAGGGATGAGTGAGGCTGGTCACTCTCATCTTAAATGTCGGGACCAACTGCCTAGCCCCGGGCTCCTACGCTCCTCATGGGGCAATGTAGGATTGGATGATAGATGGATGGATATATATATATATATATATATATATATATATATATATATACTGTATGTATATACAGTGGTGGGCAGCGCAAACGAAGAAGGACCTTGCGCAAGTGCAAAGTGCAATCCACAGTTCACTACCTTCCGCAAGCGCAAATGCGCAATCTGACAAATATTTACCTTGCGCAATGTCGCAAAGCGCAAGCGCAAACCATTTGCATATATTTTTGGGAATTACTGAAAAATATTGAGATATTTAAATAAAACAGCATAACTACTTACTTACTTTTATTTATTATTATTATTTTCTATTATTTGTAATTTGCGGAAGTGTTCAATCTAATATTTAGCTTGTGCAATGTCGCAAAGTGCTAGCGCAAATCATTTGCATATATTTGTGGGAATTACTGTAAAATATACATTGGTATAATTAAATAAATTACTAAATTAGCAACCTGCCCACCACCCGCGCTGACTGAGGTACAGTAGGTCATTGTCCGGGAAAAACAGCCTATATTTACCAAGGCATTGGCAAATATCACGTGATTACTGTATCATCATCTCTCTCTCTCTCTCTCTCTCTCTCTCCAACAGAGGAGGGAGGGAATGGAGAATAAGAGAGAGAGGAGGGAAGAAATGGAGAATAAGAGAGAGAAGAGGGACGAAGTTTATGCCTTATCTCCTCACTGAAAGGGACGCCCCTTTGCCATTGCCGTATTTATTCTCTCTCTCTCTCTTTCTCTCAGAATAGTGCTCTTTATCTCTCTCTCTCTCTCTTGTCTTGTCAAGACAGTTTTTTTAATAATTCAATATAGATATACAATAGCATATGTAATTCGTTACAAAAAATAAAAAGTCATGAAAACAGAGTATTTAAATCAAATATCCACAGCGTAATAAATTATTTCATTTAAATAATATGTTTTAATGGTTTTTGTAAGGAATTCCATCTGCTAATCTTAATAAATAATGTATATTTATTATTACCTGTATTTACTACTAATAATAATTTACAAAATATTAAAAATATGTTAACTCTGTTGAAGCCTATTAAGAAATGCTACTACCCCCTTCCCTCACGCCTCCCCCCACCAACCCACCCTCGTGATCCGCCCCAGCCTCCCCCATCCAGTGTCCAGCCATGCGGGAAGCTCCCAAGATCATGTGTCCCCTGGAAGACCAAGTGTCTCTTGGATTGCGCAGTGTTCAATCCACAGGGCAAGTGCGCAAGCGCAAAATTGTGCATGGTCTCGTGCGGTGCGCAATGCGCAAACGATGTCACCAGAGCACAAGGGTGCGCAGTTGCACTTTGCGCAGGTGTTTGCGCACCTGCCCAGCACTGTGTTTTCGTTTTTAAAGGCTCCAACATGCTTGCATGTGTCGGCCTTGGTCACCTAATGGCGGCTCTCCATGCTGCACGATCCATTGCAGCCTCCCTGTTCAGTCCCTTAACCCTAAGGTCACACTTAATGACCTCGTCCCATGTCTTTCTCGGTCTACCCCTCATAACCCCACCCCCAATATTAACACTTCTCACCTTCCTCACCCAACTATCATCCCCCATCCTCTCCACATGTCCAAACCACCTCAATCTACCTCTCCTCATCACAACACCAATACACTCCAGTCCCATCCTACCTCTCAACTCTTCCATTGTAAACCCAGCCCCTCCAGGCCTTGGACGCAGGGACGCACTGCACATCCACCTAATCATTGTCATTTCTGTACGTCTGAGCCGGCGAATGTCTTCCTCCTTCACTGCCCAGGTCTCACTGCCATACAGCATTACACTCCTAACACACGCTGCATACAAAGACCCCTTAGCACGTAGGGAGAGCCCCTCAATGTCAGGAGAGGCAAGAGCTCCCTGAACTTCTTCCAACCACTTCTCACCCTAGCCACAGAGCTAGCTCCAGCCCCACCTCCAGCACACAACATGTCTCCTAAATAACAAAACTCTTCCACACACTCAAGAGATTCACCAGCAAGTTCAATTCTTTCACGTCTGACGATCTCCACCTGCTCACCCCGGCACGCCGTACACATAAAATCAGCATTATCTCGCAGTCTACCTCTGATACCACTACATCTCTTATGCACCCATTTATCACACACACCGCACAAGATGGAATTACTTCCCACGCCCTTGTGGCAAACTGCACATGGCCACTCTCCCTCGTCTTTGACAGTACCGCCACCAACCCTAGATATCATCACTTTTGTTTTATCTGCATTTACCCTTAAACCCTTTTGCCCCATACCATCTCTCCACTTCCTAAACCTTTCCTCCGCCTCCCTTTCATTCTCTGCAATCAACACCAAATCATCAGCATACAACAACTCCCACGGGAGTCCGTTTCTAAAGTCACGTGAAAGGGCTTCAAGTACCATGATAAACAACATGGGACTCAAGACTGACCCCTGATGCACACCAACATTCACGGAAAACTCATCACTCAAATCTCCATTCACTCTCACCTGGGTGTGAGCACCCACATACATGGCCATAACCACCCTAACCAGCCACTCCTCCAAGCCAAGCTTTCTCATTGCCCACTTCACCACCTCTCTAGGGACTCTGTCAAAGGCCTTTTCCAAATCAACAAAAACAAAATAAAGATCCCTTCTCCTACCAATATATTTTTCCTGAAGCTGTCGAACAATGAATATGGCATCAGTGGTCCCCCTACCTGGCATAAACCCAAACTGCATCTCATCAATATTCACTCTTTCTCTAATCATACCTTCTAAAACTCTCTCCATTACCTTCATTATCTGATCTAAAAGCTTTATACCTCTATAATTCCCTCTTTCCAGGGCATCACCCTTCCCTTTATACACATTTTCAATTACACTCTTCATCCAATCATCTGGGACAACACACTCATAAATAATCCTATTTATCAGGTCAGTGACTAAACTCACCCCTATATCGCCTGAGGCCTTCAACATTTCGGCAGTCAACCCAGACACACCTGCTGCCTTCCCCACCCTCATCCTGCCTATTGCCTCACTCACAGTAGCAGTATCAATCAAAGGCCAAGGGCCAGACACTGGATCTGCTGGCTCCAAACCTTCCCTGTCCCAGTCAAACTCCTCATTCAACAACCGGTTATAATGCTCTCTCCATGCATCTTTAATATCCTCACTGTTCACCACTACCCTTCCTTCATCATTCTTCACACACTGCTCACCTATGATATCCCGATTATCCCTCTTCACCTGACCTGCCACCCTAAATATATTTTTCCTTTCCCCATGATTTAGGTTATCAAGTAATTGTCTCTGTGACTCAGACTTTGCCCTGTATACCTCTCTCCTAGCCCTACGCTTGGCAGCCAAATATTCCTCTTTGCTACCACCCTTCTTCCATTCCCGGAAAAGCCTTCTTTTCTCCTTAATTGCAGCTTCTACACCCTCATCCCACCATGAAGTTACTTTATGTCTTGGTGGTCCTCTTGTCCAGCCGCATGTTACATCAGTAACTCTCAAGAAATTGTTCTTGAGGGCTCTGTACTGTTCATTAACGCCTCTGTCTACAGCTCCCTGTTCAGCCACCACTCTCCTCAACTCGCTATAGAAGGCATCCCTTACTACTTGGTTTTTCAGCTTCCATATTTTCCTCCTAGGTACATAAGTCCTCTTTTTCATCATTTGTTCTTTAAGCACCATATCACAAATCAACAGTTTGTGCTGCTGCACACACTCCTCACTTCCTATAACTTTAACATCCCTCACTAACCTCCTATCGGCCCTCCTAACCAGAAAATAATCTATCTGACTGCTATTTCCCCAGACTCATACGTAATTAACCTACTGTCTCTTTTCCTAAAATATGTGTTGCACACAATCATGTCCGTTGCCTCCCCAAACTCGAGTATCCTTTCCCCTTCTGCATTCCTTAGACCATATGCACAGCCCCCATGCACTCCTTCATAACCTTGGGCTGCTTCACCTACATGACCATTTAAGTCCCCTCCCAAAATCACTATCTCATCATCCCGCATACCACCCACTACACGTATTAAATCATCCCAAAATCTATCTTTCTCTGATTCATCCAATCCTGCCTGTGGAGCATATGCCGATATAATCACAGCTATCTTTCTTCCCAACCGAATTTTCACAACCAATATCCTATCGCTTACTCTCAAAACATTCATAACATATTCCACCCATTTCTCCGCAACCATCACACCAACACCTCCATATCCATCTGTCCTCCCCTGCCAAAACAACTTATAGCAACAGTCCTTCCCAACAATCTTTCTGGCTGATCCACCCCTGTACCGGACTTCCTGCAAACACGCCACGTCCACCCACCTCCTACTGAATGCCTCAACGACTTCCCCTGCTCTTCCCCTCAAACTTCCCACATTCCATGAACCCACCCTCATCCCCATGGGTGATTTACTGTCCTCAGGCTTGCTTTGAAACCTTTTATATATATATATATATATATATATATATATATATATATATATATATATAAATATAGATAGATATCTATATATATATATATATATATATATATATATATATATATATATATATATATATATATATATGTATATATATATATATATATATATATATATATATATATATATATATATATATATATATATATATATATATATATATATATATATATATATATATATATATATATACATACATATACAGTAATCACTCAAATATCCGGACGCCCAATATCCGAACATCCCCAATATCTGGACATAAGAATGTTTCATACTGTACTTTTTTCCATACTATACTTACCTCATTTCACTCTTTAATGTCCTTTATTGGTGTGAATAGGGTGTTAGGAGCTATGCATGTGCAGTAGGAAGGTGTTTTTCTGAGTTAGGCAAGGTTAGGGTCCATAAGTACCAGTCCAGGAGCCAGTCACCAGAATGTTTATTATTGTATGAACCTACTTCTAAACCCTCATTTTATGTTTCTTTTGCATTTATTTCAGTCATTTATGTGCCTTATTGGTGTGATTTGGGTCTTAAATAGGTGCTATGCATGTCCAGAGAGAGTTGTATAGGTGTTTCTCTGAGTTAGGGTCCATAAGTACAAGTCCATAAGCTGGGGCCCAATATCCGGACAGAACCAATATCCGGACCTACCTATGGCTCTGTTACGCCGGATATTTTTTTTTTTTTTTTTTTTTTTTTTTTTTATGCGAGGAAGAAGGAACCAAAGGCCAAGAGCCCGCAGTAACAGTTCCCTCCAAGAGAAAAACAAAATACAATAGAGAGCCAAATTCAAGATCCGATCATTTTGAGATGCCTGGACACACTACGTTTGAAAGACTGGAGATCATAGGCAGGAGGAAATACAGACAGAGGGAGACAGTTCCAGAGCTGACCTGTTGCATAAATGAAAGACTGGAAGTAACGGTTAACTCTTGCATTAGAGAGCTGGACAGAAAAGGGATGAGAGTTTGCTGCCAGACGGGTGCTACGCGCCCGTCGTAGAGGTGGAGGAATGCAAGCAGACAGTTCAGAGGAGCAGTGACCATTAAAGTAGCGATAGAAAAGAGATAAAGATGCAACAGTGCGGCGAAGAGACAGAGGTTGAAGGGAGTCAGTAAGAGGAGGAGAGTTAATGAGACGAAAAGCCTTTGACTCCACCCTATTGAGAAGAGCTGTATGTGGGGAGCCTCCCCACACATGAGAGTTGTACTCCACACAGGGGCGGATAAAACCCCTGTATAGAGTCAACAATTGTGCAGGGGTAAAGAAAGAGCGGAGTCGGCTTAGCACACCCAATCTCTTGGAAGCAGATTTTACAAGAGATGTAATATGATCTTTCCAAGATAAGTCCCGAGTAAATGAAACCCCAAGCATGTTCAAGGATGATGCAGGATTAAGCTGAATATTATTAAACATTAGTGGGTATACCTGTGGAAGATTTTGTCGGGTTGACAGGTGTAAGAACTGAGTCTTAGATGCATTAAAGACAACCATATTATTTTTACCCCAGTCAGAGATATGAGCCAAGTCAGACATTAGGTGTGCCATAGCCTCATCCCTTGTTTCTTGAAGTAACTGTTGAGATGGGCGTTGCGGGAACCGAATGGAAAGGTGAAGGGTGGAGTCATCAGCGTATGAGTGGATAGGGTTAGATGTACAGCTTAGAAGATCATTGATGAATAAGAGGAAGAGAGTTGGTGATAGGACAGAGCCCTGAGGAACACCACTGTCGATAGATCTAGGAGAAGAACGATGGCCGTCTACAACAGCGGCTATAGAACGACCAGAAAGGAAGCTAGCGATGAAGGCACAGATAGAAGGATAGAAACCGTAGGAGGGCAGTTTGGAAATTAAAGATTTATGCCAGACTCGATCGAAAGCCTTTGAGATGTCAAGTGCAATGGCAAAGCTTTCGCCAAAGTCCCGAAAGGAGGATGACCAGGAGTCTGAAAGGTAGGTGAGAAGATCGCCAGTGGAGCGTCCCTGACGGAACCCATACTGACGATCGGAAAGAAGGTTGTGATAGGAAAGATGCCTTAAAATTTTTTTATTAAGAATTGAATCCAAAACTTTTGAAATACAGGACGTTAAAGCAATTGGACGATAGTTGGAGGGTTGGGAGTGGTCACCCTTCTTTGGGACTGGCTGAATGAGAGCAAACTTCCAGCAAGAAGGAAAGGTACAAGTTGACAGACAAAGGCGAAATAGTTTGCCTAGGCAGGGTGTAAGCACAGAAGCACAGTTTTTGAGAACAACAGGAGGGACCCCATCAGGCCCATATGCCTTGTTAGTACTGAGGCCAGTAATGGCAGAAAATACATCAACTGAAGAAATTTTAATGTCAGCCATGAGGAAGTCAGAGGAGGGAAGTGATGGAGTAACAGCACCGGAATCGTCTAAGGTGGAATTGGAGGAGAAAGTCTGTGCGAAGAGATCTGCTTTATCAGTAGAAGAAATAGCTACAGAACCATCAGAGTAGAAAAGAGGAGGGAAGGATGATGAGGTAAAGTTGTTAGAAAGATTTTTGGCAAGGTGCCAGAAGGAGCGGGAAGAATTCGAGTTGGAGAGTTGAGAGCATTTAGCATGGATGAAATTATTTTTAGTAGAGCGAAGAACAGACTTAGCACGATTCCAGGCAGAAACGTAAAGATTATGTGATTCAGGGGTGGGTTGGCTCCGGTACCTTTTGTAGGCCTTCTCCTTGTTGCGGACAGCATTAGAACAAGCGTGATTAAACCAAGGCTTTCTTGCGTTAGTCAAAGGATATGAGAAAGGAATGTATGCTTCCATGCCGGAGAGAATAACCTCCGTAATGCGCAAGGCACACTCAGATGGCTCACGGCCATGGAAGCAATAATCATTCCAGGGAAAATCAAAGAAGTACTGCCTGAGGGCCTCCCAGTCCGCAGCTCCAAAATGCCAGAGACAACGTTTCCCTGAAGGGTCCGCAGGCCGTACTGGAGCGATAGGACAGGTTAAGGTAATCAGGTTGTGATCGGAGGAGCCCAACGGAGAGAAAAGATTAACAGAGTAAGCAGAAGGATTAGTTGTGAGGAAGAAGTCAAGTATGTTGGAGCTCTCTCCAAGGCGGTCAGGGATACGGGTAGGGTGCTGTACAAGCTGCTCTAGGTCATTAAGGATAGAAAAGATGTAGGCTTGTTCACCAGGTGGATCCGTGAAAGGAGAGGAGAGCCAAAGGTGGTGGTGAACATTGAAATCTCCAAGAATGGAGATTTCAGAGAAAGGAGAAATGGACAGAATGTGTTCCATCGTAGAAGTAAGATTGTCGAAGAATTTTTGATAGTCAGTAGAATTAGGGGATAAGTAAACAGCACAGATATATTTAGTCAGAGAATGACAGGAAAGCCAAAGCCAGAGAGTGGAGAATTCAGAAGAATCAAGTTCAGGAACACGAGAGCAAGATAAGTCGTTGCGTATATATACACAACAGCCACCTTTGGCTTTGAAATGAGTATAGAGAAAGTAGGAGGATACAGAAAAGGGTTTGCTGTCAGTTGCCTCAGACAGCTGAGTCTCCGTTAGAAAAAGAAGGTGAGGTTTAGATGAGGAGAGGTGGTGCTCAACAGAGCGAAAGTTAGATGAAAGGCCGCGAATGTTGCAGAAATGAAGAAGAAGAGAGTCAGACAGTGGTTCCAGGCACCTTGAGTCGTCACCGGGAGAGGGGCAGATGGCGGGGGCATTTATGGTCCCCCCCCCTGGGGACTCCGAGGCTGGGTGAATTGACGCCATTTTGGTGAATTTTGAATAGGAAGTGTAGTGTGTACTGTGCATGTAGTTTGGTGAAGATAGATAGAGTGATTACTGTATATATTTATATATATATATATATATATATATATATATATATAAGTAATCCCTCCAATATCCGACGTAATAGGGCCATAGGCAGGTCCAGATAGTGGTCCTGTCCGGATATTGGGCCCCAGGTTATGGACTTGTACTTATGACCCTAACTCAGAGAAACACCAATACAACTCCCTCTGGACATGCATAGCACCTATTTAAGACCCAAATCACACCAATAAGGCACATAAATGACTGAAATAAATGCAAAAGAACCATAAAATGAGGGTTTAGAGGTAGGTTCATACAATATTAAACATTCCGGTTACTGGCTCCTGGACTGGTACTTATGGACCCTAACCTAGCCTAACCCAGAAAAACACCTTCCTACTGCACATGTATAGCTCCTAACACCCTATTCATACCAATAAAGGACATTAAAGGGTGAAATGAGGTGTTTGAGGTAAGTATAGTATGGAAAAAAGTACAGTATGAAACATTCTGCCTACTTACAGCAAGTCCATGGCCATCTCGATGAATAACAGCCTCTTCTCGGACTATGACAGTAAGAAGGATTTCCTGAAGCACTTCCAGTACACTGTTCATGAAGTCTTGCACTGAACTTAGTCATTCGCACTCAGAAGTGCGTTCTCTTCACAGTGCGCACTCTTGTCTAACTTATGTTCCATTGTAACTTACTAAGTGTTGCACTCTGCACTTTAACTTTTCCCACTCTTCTAACCATTTTCTAAAGCAAAAACAAACAAGTCTATTTACGTTAAATTTTGTTCCAAATTAGTCTTTTCACTCACAACTGTAAATCCTTAACACAACACACTGTTTTTTTCACTGCACAACACTGTAAATTCCCGTGTGGTCTAGTGGAGAAGTTCTTGCTGTTTAATCACTGTCAGAGTCCGAGAGTATCACTGGCAGGTGACCTAGGGGTGCGTCGCTGGGTCGTGGTGATGGCGTACCCACTGCAGATGACTCTGAAGACAGCCGCAAACTCACGTCGAGCGGTGACTCCACCGTGGCTGATGTACTGGGCTGTGGCTCGGAGCATGAGGGCCTGTCTTGGGGAGGCAACGGAGTGGAGCCAGGGCTGGGCACAGCGGGGGTCACGGGCCTGAAAAAACTGTCAGTGGTTGATTGACGCAATGACCGACGATTTTGACGATTGATGATACGCTGCCTGAAAGCACGCACTTCCTCCACGAGTTCCAAGGGCCCCATCTCCCTGTCGCAGTCCGGGTGTTCCAGGTAGTCAAGAACAAACTCTAGGTGTTCCTGGAGTGTGCTCAGCTTGGGGATGGCTGGCGTAGTGTCATGTTGAGAGGAGTCCGCATCGTCGTCGCCGTCCTCGTTGGAATCTTCAAGCTGGGTACTGACACCTGCAACTGAAGACACGATCTCGATATCAGACAATGTCTGATACCCAGGATCACCCTCGTTGTCATCCAACCACTCACGCACATTGTCCACGTCAACATCATTACCATGCGTATGTAGCCATGCATGGAAGTCATCCACGTCAAACCCTAGAAAATCGTACTCCGCATCCATTCCGAGAAGCAGACGAGACCAACCATTTTCTAGAGTCTTGACAGGGACATCCTTCCATGCACTGGCCCAGTTGTAGATTGCAGACTTGATGTTGTAGCGGCGAAGGTTTTCCAAAGTCCGCTGGCCTCGTGTGTCCCGTCCCTCCCTGCACTCGTCCTCGTCCTCGAGAACAACCATCACCTCGTCCAGGAACTTCCGGCGGTATAGGCGCTTTGTTGCCACGATCACTCCTTGGTCCATTGGTTGGATGAGAGCAGTCGTATTAGGTGGAAGAAACATGCACCTAATCCGGCCATTCTCAGCCACCAAGTCCTTGTCGCACGGGTGGGCAGGTGCATTGTCGAGGAGAAGGAGGGCCTTTACCTGGTCGCGCGGGATTCCCAGTGTCTTCGTCTGGTAATTGATGACCTTGACAAAGTGGCGGTGGAACCGGTCTCTGAAGATCTGGGCTGTAAACCATCCCTTCAAAGAATGGTACCAGACGACAGGAAGGACATCCATCACCCCACAAAGACACCGAGGCTGCTTTGCACGGCCAACAATAACGGGCTTAAGCCGGTGCATGCCGTTAGCATTAGCACAACACAAAGCAGATATCCGTTGCTTGGAGAGCTTGGGGCCAGGTATACTCTTCTCTGTCTCCTCGGCTAGAGTGTTCGTTGGCAAAGAGCGGTAGAATAAACCAGTTTCGTCAGCATTGTAGACTTGACCGAGAGTGAGGCCCTCCCTGTCGATCAAGCCCTTCACCTTGTGCCAAAACTCATCAACTCCATCCTCGTTAGCGTCCAAAGCTTCGCTATGAGCTTTACGGTTGGTAAGGCCATGCCGTAACTTGAACGCGAAGAGCCAACCCTCGGATGCCTTGAAGCCTAGGACGTCGTGAAGCCTGGCGAACTTCTCAGCAGCAGCCTTCAGCTCCGTTCCACGTACCATCACACCAGCAGCACGTTGCTGTCGATACCAAATCAACATGGAGCGGTCAGTTTCAGCAAACTTGGGAGTAAACATCACCTTCCTCTCCACGTTGCGTTTGCTTCTCGACGAGAAGTCAGCCGTGTACTGCATGAGTTTGTCTTGGGATCTCTTGATATCGAACAAAGTAGATCGGGCCAGGTTGAACTCGCTGAGGATGCGGGAAGAAGACCACCCCGCATCTACTTTCTCCAATATCTCCCGTTTCTTCTCCAGAGTCAACACCACTCTCTTCCTCTTCTCAGGCGGCGGGGCCATCATCACACACACTAATAAGAGGCCCGAGAGCAGCAGGAGTGCCTGCAGCAGGTAAGGAACCACCACAAAAACTAGCATGTGGGCAGCCATGACGACGAGCGTGCACTCGCAGCGAGAGACAGGCGGATAGTGGGGAGGATGCAGCGGCGCTCTATCGGACGTTGGAGGAATGATTCACCACAACAAAGCTGTCCTGTGCCGTGTGCGGCAAGTTCAAATTACGGGCGGTAAAAATTTGTTTTGTTTTTTTCGATTTTTTTGCGGTTTTCGGACCATTTTGGAAATTTTGGATCCCGGGACAATTATGTCTGGTTAGTGGGGATGTTCGGATATTGGGCATTCGGATATTAGAGGGATTACTGTATATATATATATATATATATATATATATATATATATATATATATATATATGTATATACATACACACATACACACTATATATATTTTCTGTGAAGCCGAAGTTAAGTTACCTGCTAAAGTTCTACTGCTGCCTATACACCAGGTTTGCTAGTTTCTCTCAGATTACTAAAACTAACTCTTTGGATTTTTTTTTTTTTAAATATTCTAAGAATGTAACCCATGACATATAGTGAAAACATGTTGTACACTGTTCATTAATACATGGAGTGAATGGACCCAGAAATATGAGCAGGAAAGCACAAAAGTATCACAACCAACAGAGTGTCATTTATTATGGTCAGTAGATACGGTCACTCATCATTGAAGGCCATGAAATACTCACCATCCACTCACTCGATGTAGTGCTGCTCTCGGGTGTCTGCCTTTTCCTCTTCTCCAGCCTTCTTTCCTTCCATCCACTTCTGTCTTTCTTTCCTTCATTCTTTCCTCGTCCTTCTGCCTACGGGTGACTTTGTCATAAAAAGACTTTGTAGTTACTTGTAGAGAAGTTATATATATTAGACTTGTGGACAAGCGGTTGTTATACTTGAGTTGTTTGTAAGTAGATAATCTTGGTTCCCGTTTGTCATGCAATGACAGGAGAGGTAAAGAAGAGTATGGGACTATTTTTATTTGTCTTGGAAATATTAACAAAGTCTCTCACACACGAGTGAGTATAAGTAGAGTCCCGGTAGCTGCCTCCCTGTCTCGCTTTCTCTCTCTCTTCCAAGTTGCTAAGCCTTCCTCCCTCCTACCTGCCGATTCTATGGCCTCTCTCCTTCCGAGCTCTCTTTCCTAAATTCTGGTGAAACAGGGGTCGTGTCACGTGTGTTACACTGTGGTTGGAAAGTTCCAGAAACCTGTGTGTGAGTATATGTGTATGTCACTAGGCTTTGTTCTCCTGCTGTTTCGCTGACAAACTAACTGCATCATCTCCTGACATTGCTACTTCCTAATCTGTCGTCAGCTTTTCCTCAGTTTAACTTGCAAGATCATTTCCCATTCCCAGGCTCGCATAGAGCTGTCTATCTGTCTATTTATCTATCTATCTGTTATGATTTGTAAATATAATATGGACTCATAACAGCTTTACTCTCCCTCTTCTCTCCTTCTTTCCTTCATTCTTTCCTCTTCCTTCTGCCTTTGAGTGACTGTACTGAGTGACAGGCCAAATGGTTTCCTGTACACCAGGAAACTATTTACTATGCTGGATGGTGACCATATAAGCAAGTTTTGGTGCCTGGTGATCTAGTGGGTAATTACGGCACTCCAATTGGATTGAGCCAGTGAAGGTTTATATCCACGGGGTGGTTGGGGTTTATTGTTCACGTAATGCCACTCAGGGATGAGTGAGGCTGGTCACTCTCATCTTAAATGTCAGGACCAACTTGCCTAGCCTCGAGCCCCTACATCCCTCATGGGGCAAGGTAGGATTGGATGATGGAAGGATGGATGGAAATACTGTACTCTGACCGACTCCACAGCATACCAGTATGTGTTGTGCACCATTTATATTGTACTGGAGAGGGATGCCCTCATGTGGTGGCACCAGTTTAACTGGATTACTCAACTACTTGGTTATATACACATCTCTCATTCCCCCTATCCTCTTGAAGGAGGTTGGTGAATTGTAGGAGATGGGCAGTTTCAGCCTGCAGTCCACCAAGTTAGTGTTCAGATAGTCTTAGTGTTGCAGCTAACTATTCAAGGTGGTAGGTGGGGATGCTCACCATCCACTCACTCATTGTAATTCTGCTCTTGGGTTCCTGCCCTTTCCTTTCTCCCCTCCTTCCTTTTCTTCTTTCCTCTTCTGTCTTTCATTCTTTCCTCGTCCTGTACTCTGAGTGACAAGCCAAATGGTTTCCTGTACACCAGGAAACCATTTACTACGCTGGGTGGTAACCATATAACCAAATTGTGGCACCTGGTAGTTTAATGGGTAATTAAGTTACTCCAATTGGATTGAACCAGTGCAAGTTTATATCCAAGGGGTGGTTAGGGTTTATGGCTCTCGTAATGCCACTCGGAAGAGTGAGGTCGGTTACTCTTACCTTAAATGTCAGGAGCAACTTGCCTAGCTTGGGCTTCTGCGCTCCTCATGGGGCAACGCTGGTTTAGATGATGATGATGATGACTTGTATTTGTAATGATATACTGGACCAGGCAAGTTATAATTGTTGCTGTTTTGTCTTCTTCAGACAGATATGTACTCTTGGGAAATCACTATGATGCCTGGCTGCTTGGAGCCGTGGATCCTAACTCTGGGACGGCAGCCATGTTAGAGCTTTCCCGGGTCTTCCTGAGCCTACAGAATGAGACTGGTAATCTCCAGTGCTGTAATTAATTATACTCTTTACACCAACTTGGCCTAAAATTCCCCTCTCTCCATCATGCATGCTGAATTGTAAGAATTGGTTAGCACTAGAATAAGATGGCAGTCACAAAAAAGTACTACATTATGTAGAGGGTGAAGAGCCAAAGTATTGTCATTTCTGGCCCTGAGCTGTATGAAATAAACTGCAAAAGTACAAAAATCATGGCCAAGTTAAGGTGAAATAAGTGTAGCTTGCAGTTTTATGGTTAAATTAGTAAGGACAATGACTTTTGTGTGTGTGTGTGTGTGTGTGTGTGTAGATGAATTTATTTATATTCGGAAAATCCTCCACTTCTTAGCTGTTAGGTTTCATTATTGGTTCATCCCTTTTGAAAATCAGTTGGAAAAAATCATTTGTTGGATTCCCAAATTCTGAATAAATCTTGCATTTCTGGCGTCAGGGTGGCGTCCCCGTCGATCACTGGTGTTCTGTGCATGGGGTGCAGAGGAGTATGGGATGTTGGGGTCGGTGGAGTGGACGGAGCAGTTCGGTAAGCAGCTGGCTGATAGAGCTGTGGCCTACCTCAATGTTGATATGGCTATAGAAGGTGAGTATGAGATTTATTAAAGCCTTTTTATCATCATCATCATCCAATCCTGTGGTGCCCCATGAGGAGTGCAGGAGCCCAGGTCTAGATAAGTTGGTCCTGACATTTAAGATGAGAGTGACCAGCCTTATTCATCCCTGAGTGGCATTATGTGAGCAATAAACCCCAACCACTCCTTGGATATAAATCTGCACAGGCGAGCCTTTTTATTATTATTATTATTATTATTATTATTAGTGGTAGGTGGGGGTGCTCACCATCCACTCACTTGAGGTAGTTCTGCCCTTGGGTGCCTGTATTTACCTCTCTTCCTTCCTTCTTTCCTTCCTTCCTTCCTTCCTTTTCTGTCTTTCTTTTCTTCATTCTTTCCCCTTCCTTCTGTCTGTGGGTGTCTCTACACTGAGTGACAAGCCGAATGGTTTCCTGTGCACCAGGAATCCATTTAGTATGCTGGGTGGTAACCATATAACCAAATTATGGTGCCTGGTGGTTTAGTGGGTTATTAGGGTGCTCCAGCTGGATTGAGTCGGTGCAGGTTTATATCCAAGGGATGGTTGGGGTTTATTGCTCATGTAATGCCACTCAGGGAAGAGTGAGGCTGGTCACTGTCATCTTAAATGTCAGGACCAACTTGCCTAGCCCCGGGCTCTTATGCTTCTCATGGGGCAACATAGGATTGGATGATGAATGAATGAATGAAAAATATTTTTCTGTTCATTTAAATTTGGTGTCTAGAGCATCCAGTTCAGATTGACCAAAGAAGAGGCCTTTGGTCATATAATGCCACTGAAGAGAGTAGGCTGGTCCCTTTTTAATTTATTATACAGTACTATCATCGGTCCCTACACATGAGAGAGGGTTAGGTAAGAGTGACTTAAGATTATTTACCGTGTATATGATATCCTGTACTGTGGTGCATACTAATCAGTCTCAGGTTCATGAGGTGAGACAAAAACATGATGTGATAAGCATAGAAAAGCATGCTAAGAAAGGGTTAGGAAGGAATTTATTTAAGTACTGGTGAATGAGAGAGATGGTGGACAAAGTAAGGTGAATATGACACAGCTAGAAAAGGGTGAGATGATCAAAGATGAAGTTAACATAGTAGAAACATTGCAGACTTTGTATATTTTTCTAACATTATCGCCCACGTTGTTTAGACATCTTCAGTATTCCATTTCAGCTGTAGTCCAGTTATTTTATTCAACTTATGGTGAATTGTAGTAGCCTGAGATTGCAGTATTAATATCGTTAAAGGTTTCATCCCAGCTGATGTCAGGTTTTACTCAACTAAGATTGAGTCCTGTGAGCCTGATAGTACGGTGCTGGTATTGACTTTTCTTCTGTCCCATTTCCATATACTTCTTATCATGTGAGATCTAGAGATTGGTAAGAAGCTACAGGTAAGGAGATACTGTATACAGTCAGTGCTCACTTAATGTGGTGATTATGTCCTCTGCCATATGGCCACCTTTCTTCCAAATCATACCCCCCTCTCTCATATATCTCTGTACTCCATCCCTTCATCTCACCCTTGGTCTCCCGCTCCTCCCCATTTGGCCAATCCCTCACATTCTTTTATTGGTCTGTTGCAGTTATAAGGGAAACTTCCATATCTATCAGCACCTTGGCATGTTTTTTTGTTCATTATTTCTGTACTGTACCTGCAAAACTATGTATCTGTCTGTCTATCTATTGCCAGATGCCTTAATCCCATAGGGGGTGGCCACAAACAAATTGCTTCCATGTCGCTTTGTCACCTGCCATTTCACTGCCTTGCTCCCAGCTCACCCCCCTCTCTCATATACCTCTCCACTCTCTCCCTCCATCTCATCCTCGGCCTCCCCCTCCCTCTCCCTCCCCCCACCTCACTCTCATATACTCTCCTCATCAGTCTCTCACTCTCCATCCTCTCCACATGGCCAAACCACCTTGTGTTTCTCCTAATGCTTCCTATCACATCTACATCCACACCACACTGCTCTGTCACTTCCTCATTTGTCAGCCTGTCTCTCCATGTGACCCCACATGCTTCTTTCAAATAACTCATTTCCACCACCCTTACTCTTGACTTCTGTCCCTCCAACAACGTCCAAGCTTCACTTCCATACGTTAGAGTGGATATAACAATACTGTCGTGTTGTAACTTTTTCACTTCCATGCTCACTTCCCTGTTTCTTAACACTGCTTTCAAGGAGCCAGCAACCTTTCTTCCCTGCTGCACCCTTTCAAGCACTTCACCCTCTAAACTTCCATCCTTACTCATCACACTACCCAAGTACTTAAATGCACTCACATTCTCCATATCCTCCCCATCCAACCTCACTGTACATTCACTAACTTCACTTCCCTCGAAAACCATAACTTTACTCTTCCCTACATTCACCTTTAGATTCTGTTTCTTACACACTCTCCCATACTCATCCACCAAGCCTTGCAACTCCCCTTCATCTTCACTTAACAGTACAGTATCATCTGCAAACAACAGTACAGGGAGTTTGCAAACTGCCCTCTCTCACTAGGGCCACTCCAACATCCACTGCCCTACCTAGTATCTCTTTTATAACCTCATCCATATACAGATTGAACAACCATAGAGACATGACACATCCTTGTTTCAATCCAATCTTCAAATAGAAAAATTCACTCAGTTCACCATCCACACGCTCTGCAGCCTTGGCACTATCATACATACTCTTCACGGCATTCAACAACTTCCCATCTACTCCATATATTCATAATACTTTCTGCAATCCTTGTCTATCCACCCTGTCATATGCTTTCTCCAAATCCATGAAAGTGGCATACAACTTCTTTCCCTTCTCTAGAAACTTTTCCACTAAGGATCTAAGAATGAATATCTGATCTACACAACCTCTTCCCTTCCTAAAACCTCCCTGTTCTTCTCCAACTAATTCCTCTGTTATTTCCCTAACTCTGTCAATAACTTTTCCTATTACTCTACGAAGCAAATGCTCCTATGATTACTACACACTTCTTTTTCCCTTTCCCTTTGTACAGAGGAACAATTATACCTGACTTCCAATCCTCCGGGACTCTACCTTCCTCCCAGGCCAATCTGCACATCTTCCACATCCATTCTACTACTATCTCTCCCCCATGCTTCAGCATTTCACCACACACTCCATCAATTCCTGGGGCTTTCCCCATTTTAACTTTTTTCATTGCTTCCACAACTTCCATCCTACTGATTTCTTCCTCTTTTCTCACCACCCTCCTTCTCCCGGCCATTCCCCAGCCACTTATATTTGCATTACTTTCATTCTCTATGATCTCCACTAGTAACCCACCATTTTTATCTTTCACTCCCCAACTAACTTCTTTGGTACCCTGTCTAACTCACTTTACCTCTTTCCAGAACATTTTCTTACATTCCCTCCACTTTATACTCAGATTCCTTCCAAATTCCTCATCCACTCTCTTCATACTCTCTCTCACTAATCTTTTCATCTCTCTCTTCCTCTCTATATATAGCTCTTCCGTCTCTCAACTTCTTCCACGCCTCTGTTTCTCATCCACTTACTATATGCTTTCTTCTTTTGTGCCACAGCCTCTCTCACCTCTTCAGTCCACCATGCTGTTCCCTGCATGCCCTTTCGTCTTCTCTTCAGTCCACACACCACCTCACATGCTGCACAGATTACTTCCATGAATATCTTACACACACCTTCCATGTCCCCCATCTGCTCCAATCTATACTTACCCAATCGCTCCTCCACTTCCCTCTATTCTGCCATTTTTCCATCCTCTTGTAACTTTTCTACTCTCCTTGTAAAACGTTTATTTTATTTAAAACATATGATGTAGTAACAGAGGAATGTAGTAGTAGTAATAGAGATATGCATGTTATAATTTTGCTCTTTATATTATTTTTATTTATTTTTATATTATGCACAGGGTGTCACACATGCTGTAGTAATAAGGGAAGCATGTGGATCATCACAGTGGTATTTATATTATCTCTGGCTGTACAGTATGCAATGTTTTACATATGCTCTGGTAATAAAGGAATCATGCATGCCATCACACTGGTATCTGTACTGTATTATCTTTCTTTATTTCTGCATTATGCCCTATTAAGTGTTATCTCTAATTGTTTATAACAAGTAGTGAAATCCGTGATCACTAACAAGCACTGTTGATAATCTCTACAGGGAATTACACTCTGCGCACCAAATCTGCACACATTCTGACAGATGCCGTGTATGCAAGTGCAAAGAAGGTAAGCTGCCATGATTCTTAGACATTCACTGGAAACCATAGTTCTTATCCTGGGCCATTGTTAAACAGGTATATAGTCATCCCCCAATTTACATGGCAAATACATTAACCTGGTGTGCTGTATATCTTGAAATAGTGTATCTAAGCTCCATTAACCTGTTCAGTAAAGCTAGAACATTAACTATCAGGTAGTAGATGAGTGGTTACAGTCAACCCTGAGAGGTACTGTAGTGAGATGTGGCTGCAGTCTTAGTAAATGGCAATTCTGTCCTCGTTCTTAACATACACTATCATCATTCTTAGTTATCTTTCTTCAGAGTCGAAGTCCAAGCTGAGTTTCTTACATTGTTACAGATCTTAGTACTAGTATTATTATAATCATAGTTATTATTTTGTTATTTTATTTATTTATTTCATTGGTTTGGGGAAATTTATACCCCTCAGTGGGTAAAAGACATTTCCATCATATTAGGTCAATTAATCAGCATCCTGTTTAATAATAATGTGTACAGAGCTTTCAGGCAAATATTTTTAAAAATAGTTAGATGCAGCATCTTGTAGATTTCGTTTAGACTTCTTGTTTAAAACAGTAATTTAGCTTAGACGAAGTGTTTTGACTCTATGTAAAGGGTCCCTAAGAGAGAGAGATGGTAAGTGAATGAGTGTTTGGTCCATTTCCCTAAATGTAGATAGTTCTCCACCATTTGTACTGTCTCTTGCCTTGTTCTCAGATCCTTCCTCACCATGTCTGTAAGTGGGAGGAAAGGGTCAGGATGATGATGATGTTTTTGTGTGTTCAGTTCACATTTACTTATATGATGATGATGATGACATAGTTTTGTAAGTTCTGTTTGCTTTAACAAATAAGAAGCCCTGATGATGACAACGATGATGTATTGTTGTAAGTTCCATTTACACTGACAGGTACGTAACCCTGATGCTGATGAGGTAGCAGCGGGCCGACCCACTGTGTACGACACGTGGGCAGTTCGGCGTCCAGACCCGCAACGGCCTCATCTGCCTCACCTGCAGTTCATAGGCTCTGGTAGCGACTACAAAGGATTCCAACACAACCTGGGTATACCATGCATGGACACACGCTACACCCATGACAATGTAAGTATTATTGAATTTTGTGTGTGTGTGTGTGTGTGTGTGTGTGTGTGTGTGTGTGTGTGTGTATTTACCTATTTGTATTTACCTATTTGTAGTATACAGGAATTGAGCAATGCTCGTGTTGTCCTGTCTCCATATCCACATTTATCAAGTCTACCTTTACACACATGAATGTTTTTCTCATGCACCACCTCTTTGTCTAAGTCGTTCCAAATATTTAAGAACATACCTAATTGTGATATACACGGAATGTACTATGCTCGTGGGTTTCCGTCGCTGTTTCTCAATAAGTCGAATTTAACTTTAAACTCGTTTAAGTTTTTAGACTGGACGATCTCTTTGTCCAGGCTATTCCATAAGTCTATACTTCTGTAAGGAAAGCTATATTTCTTGATATCCTTCAAGCAGCTTGACTTTTTCAATTTCATTCCATGTCCTCTTGTTGCTCTCTTATCCCATACAAACAGATCTTCTTTGTCAATTTTATCTACTCCCACCATGGTCCTGAACACCGCAATCATTTCTCCCCTCTTTCTCCTTTCCTCTAACGAAGGCAAATCCAGTTTTTCCAGCCTCTCTCTGTATGACAGGTCTGTCAGACTGGGGACCATCTTGGTTGCTGTTCTTTGTATTCTCTCAATCTTGTTTATATCTTTCTTTTTGTGTGGGGACCACACTACCACTGCATATTCTAACCTGGGGCGGATCATGGCCACTATCAATTTTTTCATCATTTCCTCATCCATATAATGAAATGCTACTCTTATGTTAGTCAAGAGCTTATAAGTCTCTCCAACTATCTTGTTAATGTGCTTTTCTGGTGACAAACTATCTTGGACCAGCACTCCCAAATCTTTCTCTTCTCTCCTTTTTGTGATTAATTCATTACCCAGAAAATAATTCAGTGATGGTCTCCTGGTACTTTTACCCATTTCCAATATTTTACATTTCTTTACATTAAATTTCATTTCCCACGTCCGGCTCCAATTGTGTATCCTATCCAAATCCTCCTGCAGTATTTTACAATCCTCCTCAACCTCTATCTTCCTCAAGATCTTTACATCATCAGCAAACAGACTCGCATAACTGTTCACTCCATCTACCATATCATTTACGTAAATCAGGAACATTACTGGCGCCAACACTGAGCCTTGAGGGACTCCACTTGTTACTTCCCTCCATCCAGACATCTTTTCCTTTATTACTGTCCTCATTTGTCTGTCTCTCAAAAAGTCTCTCATCCATTCCAGAAGTTTCCCCTTTAGTCCTCCTATATATTCTAGTTTCCACATTAGTCTCTTATGAGGTACCTTGTCAAAGGCCTTCTCTAAGTCTAAGTACACACAATCCACCCAACCATCTCTCTCCTGTACCACATCAATCGCTCTTGAGTAAAAGCTCAACAAGTTTGAAACACATGACCTTCCACTTCTGAATCCAAACTGACATTCAGCCAAAATATTCATCTCTTCCAGATATTTTATCCATCTGTCTTTCAGGATTCTCTCACACAATTTTGCGACCATGCTGGTTAGAGACACTGGTCTATAATTCAGGGGTTCTTCCCTGTTTCCTCCCTTGTAAATTGGTACCACATTTGCCCTCTTCCATTCTTTTGACACTTTCCCCTCTTCCAGTGAGCATACAATTAAGCTGTGAATTTTATCCGCCAGTTGTTCTCTGCATTCCTTCAGTACCCAATTAGAAATTCCATCAGGTCCTGGGGCTTTCCTTACATCTTGAGTTTCCAGTAATTTATACACTTCCTGCACCTCCACTTTTATATCTTTCATCACCGGAACATTTCTAATCACTCCCTTCCCTTCCACAAGCTCCTTTTCTTTAGTGAAAACTGACTGGAAACGTTTGTTCATTATTTCTGCTTGCATTGCCGCATCCTTAAAGACCTCTCCATCTACTTTCAGCTTGGTGATTCCTTCCTTTTGTTTCAGTTTGCCATTAACAAATCTATAAAACAGTTTGGGTTCATCCTTGCATTTGTCAATTATACCTTTTTCAAAATTCCTTTCTTCTTCCCTACGTATTCTTGTGTATTCGTTTCTTGTTCTTTTATATTCTTCCTTTGTTCTGTCGTTACCTCTCTTTCTCCAATTGTTCCACGCCTTATCTCTCTTTTTTTTGGCTGTCATACACCTTCTATTAAACCACTCCTTTTTCCTGTTTTCTTTCCCTCTTACTCTTGGTACAAATTTTTCCACTCCCAAATTATAGAGGTCTAGAAAGATATCCCACTTCCTCTGTATCTCTCTTGTTTCTCTGAATTTTCTCCAATCCGCATTTTCAAAAAGGTTTCTCAATCCTGTAAAATTTGCTTTGCCAAAGTTGTATCTTCCCTGTCTATGAAGCTCGTCTCTTGGCTCGACGTTTCCTATTAACATCTGGAACTCAATGACCACGTGATCACTTTTTCCCAAAGGACAGAGATATTCCAATGATTCTATTACATCGGGTTCTTTGGTGAACAGTAAATCTAACCTTGCTGGTGTGTCCTCACCTCGAAACCGTGTCTCTTCTTTGACCCACTGCGTCATCACATTATTCATTATTATATTTAATAACATAGTACCCCACGAATCCTCGCCGCCTCCCGAGTACCATTCCTCCCAGTTCACCTCTTTACAATTAAAGTCACCCACCAAAATTATATTATTGCTTTTCTCAATTATTTTTTGCAAGTAGCTAGCCATATCTGACAACATCTCATGGTATTCGTCATCCTTCCATGCTCTCGTCTTTGGGGGAACATACACTACCGCCATATCTCTCTTAACATTCTCTCCAGTTTCTAATTTCATATATATCACTTCAGCCCTGCCTTCTCCCATTTCCACAGTATCTACATTTATGTTGTTCTTCAATGCTATCATCACTCCTCCTCCCTTTTTTTCTTTTCTGTCTTTTCTCCACAGTTTGTATTTACCATCTCCCAAATGAACATCAATATCTTCTCTTAATTTGGTCTCTACAAAGCACATGACATCAGGTTCATGTTCTCTCAAGAAATCATTAATTTCGATCCTTGTCGATATGAAACCATCAACATTAGTATATATCACCTTCAAATTATTTTTGACATTATTAATACCCTCTTCTCTCCTATCTCTGTCCGTACCACTTCCTCAACTTCTGATCTTTCACAACCATCCCCCTTAGTTTCCTTCACTTCTATTTCCTTAAATACTATTTCCTTACTTTCATATCCAATACTCTCCAAAAAAAAGTATTACGTTCTTCCTCTGTCCTCCTATCATTTTTTTCCTTTACTTCTTCCTTTAATGATTTTAAAACTTCTCTTTCTTCTTCATTCAGATCTTTTCTTATTATAATATTTTCCATCCCCGCCTCTTTGCTTAATTTCCAGGTCACTTTAAGTATCTCATTTATTACACTTTCTGATGTAAACTTGACTCTCATTGGTCTTGTTTCCCCTTTCTTATAAGGCCCTATCCTCCTTACTTCCTCAATTTCTTTTACCCACTTGTCTCCTTCGGGGTCAATCTTGCCTAATATTCCTCTCACCATGTTCGTGTCTCTCTCGAGTCTTGCGAACCTAACCTTTTCTTCCTCTTCCCTGTTTCCAAATACTACCACACATCTGTTCCATTCTACAGTTTCTCTCACTATTTTCTCTTTTTTCTTCAGTATTTTCACTACATTTTCTTCCATTTCTTTCTTGTTCATTTCCCTTTCTTCCTGGATGATCTCTCTTAAGCTGACCACTTCTTTCTGTTCTTCTTCTACGTGTGCCCACTTTGCCTTGTGTTCTTCTAGTACATTACTCACCTTCTCCGTTTTATTAGTACAGTACTCTCTTCAAGTTTCCTCCTCAGTTCAACATTTTCCCTCTTCAAATTCTTAATCTCTTCATTGGCTGTTTCGTTGGACTGGATTAGACTCTGTATGGTGGTTTCCGTATTTCCCCACACATCCTTTATCACTAGATTCTCTACTTTTTTTTCGAGTTCACAAATCCTCATAATTAATGTTTTCACCAGGTCCATGACATTAGTATTAGCATCAAATCCTTGAAATTCCATTCCCTCATTGTTTACATTTCGGTGTGTGTGTGTGTGTGTGCGCGCGTGTGTGTGCGCGCGTGTGTGTTTGCGCGTGCGTGCGCGCACAAGGAAAAAGGAACGAAAACCTAGAACCCTGGAAAACTGTTCCCTCCAAGAAAAAAATAACTTGATAAATAAAGTAAGAAAGCCGAATTCAACATCTGTTCAAGATGGCTGGATGCATTGCGCAGTCTGCTTGAAAAACTGGAGGTCATTGACAGAAGGAAACACAGACAATTGAACACAGTTCCAGAGTTGACCTCTTGCTTACATAAAGGACTAGGAGTATCATCTACCTTTTACATTAGAAAATTGTCATGCCAGAGTTCTTAACAAAACATCTGAAGCACTGTCACAGGGAACTTAGTACTGAATTTGTAATGTGTGCTACTGTTTTGACTTCTAGACTGACTGAAAGAGTGTATGTGAGTGAGGTGGAGGGAAAGTACTGAATTTGTAATGTGTGCTACTGTTTTGACTTCTAGACTGACTGAAAGAGTGTATGTGAGTGAGGTGGAGGGAAAGTACTGAATTTGTAATGTGTGCTACTGTTTTGACTTCTAGACTGACTGAAAGAGTGTATGTGAGTGAGGTGGAGGGAGAGACGAGGAGGAAGAGGAGACCATGGATGGAGGGAGAGAGGAAGAGGGGGAGACCAAGGATAGAGAGAGAGAGGAGGAAGGGGAGACTATGGATGGAGGGAGAGAGGAGGAGGGGGAGACCAAGGATGGAGGGAGAAAGGAGGAGGGGAAGACTAAGGATGAGATGGAGGGAATGGAGTGGATAGATATTTGAGAGAAAAGAATGTGAATTTGAGGGAGGGCAGCCAAATGACAGGACAGGACATCATGGAGGTGATTTGTTTGTTGCCACTCCTTACGGGATTAACACATCTGGCAATAGATGGATAGATAGATAGATGATTTATTAACTATGGGTTATAGTGACCTGTTTCAACATACTCCTTGCCTAGAATGCATGTACAATGAAATTATACATTTTATGTGAATTGCCAGTTTACCAAGAATTCAATATCAGTGTAATGAAAATAAACATTACAGTATATGATATTTGAATTGAGCTTGTAATGGATTAATATCAGTCTAAAAATACTTTGGATTTTAAAGTGAATAGTGACTGAGATGTTCACAGACTAATGCTGAGTTATGATTGAATGACAAAGCCTGAAAGTAAATGTGAATATGATGGCTGCCTAATTATGTGGTGCTGCAAGGGATGCCTTCCCGTAGTGGCACCAATAGAGCCAGATGACTGTACTGCCTGGGTATACAAATGTCACTCAGCTCCTTCCCTGGCCTATGCTTGAAGAATGGTGGACTGGAGATGGATCACATTCAGATGAGCCTAAGATTGCAGCAACTGGACAAGACCTAATCTTGTGGAGATGTAAATGCCTCTTAAGGACATTGCAGTCAGACCCCTCTTATCATTTGTATCATATCGTTTGTATCATATCATAAATTGCTTCATAAAATGCATTATTGCCTGTGTATTAGTGAAGAATATACTAATGTGATTGTGATTTAGTTCAAGTTATGTACAAACCTTCGCTTATGGACTTGCAGTTTTCATTGTGTTAGAATACTCTATTTTACAGCTTATAATAGGTAGATAATGAATTGTGTAGTTTTTATGAAGATATAGATTTTCTAGGGTACAATACAGGCCAGCCTTGCTATGCAGTTGGGTTATGTCTCTGGAACACCAGTTGGATGGCAGTCAATTATTTATCAAATGTAGAGATCATAGCAATCATATAAGCCAATTGGCAGCCATATATTGAAAAATGTTCGTTTGTGGGTGGTTGTAGTGATTGTATAGGCAAAATTGGCAATCATGTATCAGAAAAAAGGGTGCTAAAATGTTAAGAATGTGTAAGTGAACAATCACATGTCATTTGCATAGTGAGGCTGGCCTGTAAAAAATTTTCACCTAATTCTAATATTTGTAGAATTGTGCTTGAGACTAAAACTAGTGTGTGTGTGTGTGTGTGTGTACAGGTGACGATTGGCGACCCGATGTACCACACCCTGTATGAGACCTTTGAGCTGGTGGATGAAGTGTACGACCGAGGCTTTCACTTCCACACTGCCGTCACAGCAATATGGGGCCACCTCGCTCTTACACTCGCTGAGGCTAAGGTTGCTAGCGTGATCTCTTTCCTCCTTTTAATTTCCAAACATGTGCTTTACTTTTCCAGCCAAGCAGAATTTAAACCAGCATTAAAATTTTGCCATAGTTGTGTACACCATACCTGTGCTGTACTTCACTTCCAGGAGCAGTACAGTACTTGGACACTTGCATTACACAACAGCAGTAGCAGTTGTTCTTGTTCTTGTTTTTTCTGGCTGATGCAGAAATGCACCTGGTATGCTGTAGAAATCAAGCTGCTTCATTTAGATGCTGCCAGGGATTTTTTGTGGTTATATTATGTTGGGGAGTACAGTAGTTACTGTATTACACAATTTTTTTTTTTTTTTTCTTGGAGGCCCAGCAGTCCTACATGCCATACACCTTTACATGTTACTACTTTGGTGCTAACACCCACTGTCTGTATTGAATTATGCTAGAGCTGTCTTATTTAGGACTGATGTTGTGGATGTTTTTATGACATTTCAGAAAGTCACAAAATAAAATCAGACTGTTCCCTGGCCTAGCTTGGGATTGAACTGTCGTCCTATTGAACAGCAGACAAGTTCTTTAACTCTGATCTTTTTTTTTTTTTTTTTTTTTTTTTTTTATGCATAGCTTTGGATATCTGAAAAAAATATAAACTTGTGTTAATGACTTGTACTAATACTATTTTTCCACCAATAACAGATACTGCCATTTTCGCTGGATGCCTACGCTGACTTTATTGGCAGAGCTCAAGAGAATATTGAAGATGACTTTGGTTCACTTATTGCTTCACAGAATATTTCAATGGGTAAAAAACACACTCAGGTTTTGTTTGTGGAATATTTATCTTCAGAGTAGAGTACTGACATATTGATTGCTATAGTTTTGTTGCTGAATATATATCATCAGGTTAGAATAGGGATATACATTATACAGTGACCCCTCTTCCTGCGTCGACCTTGCTTGCGTGGATTTCATATGTACTGTGACAAAAATCGGCAATGTGCTTCATAAAACTCACATGGTGATGTCTAGGCTACCCATCTTGGTTGCCAGCTTCACTTTAAGAATTTGAAGGGTTAGAGGCTTGCACTTAGCACCCCTATAGAGGAGTTGGGGTCACGGTGGAATTTCGATCGGCAAACTAGTCTGTGAGATTTTTCCCATCTTCTTGTTTCCTTCAAGCTTTTTTGATGCCAGTGTCTTACGTGTGCTTTACCTCTGTACAGTAGACTCTTAGGAAGCATGTCTGTAGCCTAGATGGGGTCTTACAGGATTTTATTAGGTAAGTTGAGTCTGGCTGGAGACTTGGTTAACCCACTCATACTCTCATTAAGCCCTGTCAGCACCCTTTCTCTTCAGAATACAATATAACCATATCATCTGAACACACTGTTTTCAACCCGTTATCAGCAGACTTCTTTACACCACATAGTTTACATATACTGTACTGTGTTTCTTAGTCCTCATGATGCTGGAGAAGGATGCCTTTATATAGTGGCACTGATATAACTGGGTTGTGGAGCTGCTCAGTTATACAAATGCACTTCAGCCCTCTCCTTGTCTGCCAGAGGGTGTGGATGGTGGACTGCAGGAGGAGGACAACTTTAGCCTGCAGTCCACTGGGTTCATATTTCAGGTGGGCCTGGGGCTATATCTACTACTTACTACTACCACTGCTATTACTACTCCTACTCCTGCTCCTACGTCTACTTCTACTCCTACTACTACTACTACTGCTGCTACTATTACTGTTTCTGCTACTACTACTACTACTACTACTACAACTATTGCTGTTACTACTACTGCTACTACAATACTACATATTCTTTTTACGGTATGCCAAGCCAGACATTTCATTATTATTTGTATATAATTTTTCAGAGTACTTCACCGATGCTCTTGAAAACTTTAAGGACAGCATTGCAAACTTCACTTCATCATTAAGTGATCTTGACCTGAATAAGTAAGTACTGTATACTGTATATGTGTACAGTAGGTATCATTGTTGTGATATGAAATATATTTTCTGGCCACAGAATTACCATAGTGTGCTCTCAGTAAAATGTAAAAACCAGCAAGGAAAATGCTTGTTCAGTTAACTTGCACTGTAAGAAGCTTCAGTTTCACAAAAGTCTTATCAAAAGAGACTACTTAATATAGCATAGGTGAAAAACAGAAATGCACTTACCAGTTAATTGTATGTTTTTCAGTCCACTGGCTGTTCGGCATGTAAATGATCAATTGATGATGGTGGAGAGAGCCTTCATTGACCGACATGGACTTCCAGGCAGGCCAGAATACAAGTGTGTACCATAATACAGCAGTTATGAACTTCTGAATTATATATATTTTTTTTTTAAGAAGTAATTTGTTTGAAATCATTTATCAGTCTTTACATAGAGATAGGAGGGGAAGGTAGGCAAAAGTAACCCTTCTGTGCTTTACGTGAGACCCAGTTTTGTGTGTATATACCTAAGTAAATATTTGTTGGCCCCAAGTGATGAGATTGTGGAGGGACTCAGCTTCTTATAATTTCCCCCTTTGATTGAATTTCCTCTAATTCCCGCATTTATAGCTTTCGTTTATCACCTTTGGATGTGACAAGAAAAAGAATAAGACAGGGGGATAGAAGTCATAGGAGGAGGAAAGAGAAAAAAAGAGGAAGATAAATGTACAGGAGCAGGAAAATGGAAAGAGGGTAGAGAAAAAAAAGAAGAGAAGCATTCAAGAAGTTGTGGCTTAACGTGTTTTCCCACTAATTTATTTCTTTTAACCTTTCTAATATCACTGTCATATGTCAAGTCCACACTTACAGCACCATATTAACACTGTTTATAGAATGCAGTATAGCACTTGTCAACAAAAAATATGAAAATTGTAAACACATCACCGTTCAGACAGCTGGTTAAGCACTGTATGGTACATTGTCTCTGAAGGAAGGAGGACCCCGGAACGTGTCTGTTCGATCTGAAAACTGGTAGAACTGAGTCCATTAGAGTGAGAGTTTACTGTATTTGCCATCACATATGAGTGAATTTTACTTTTGGACAGGGTGACGTGGAGGTAATTTATTTGTGGGCACCCCTTCCAAGATTAAGGCATCTGGTTATAAAGAAGTAGTTAGATAGATAGACCATGATCCTGTCTGTATTATCTTTGAACTGTTCCAGTGGTACCATTAACAGTGTTCATGGGAAGTGTTACAGGCAAATCAGTCTTAAATGTGAAACAAGAGGTGCCAGGCACAACAAACCTCGCCTGACAGTGGTTATTATATTTTCAACCCTTTTCAAGTTATAGCCCTCTGAAAATCCGTGACCTAGTGTGTGACCTTTCAAGGTCATGTAAGGTCAAAGGTTGTGGTGCCAGATGAAAGCCCATATGAGACTTCCTATATCTTGACAGTAGTAACTATCTCCATCTTCAACCAGTTTCGAGTTATAGCCCCTTGAATATCCGTGACCATGAGTTTGGCCTCTCGGTGTCACGTAAGGTGAAAGTTCATGGTACTGTACCAATTGTAAACCCATATGGGTCTTCCTGTACGTTCGTAATAGTAAATATCTCTGTCTTAACCACTTTTGAGTTGTAGCCCCCTGAATAACTGTGACCTTGAGTTTGACTTCAGGTTCACTTAAGATGAAAGATCATGGTACTGATTGAAAGCCCATGTGGGACTTGTTCTATCTATCTATCTATCTATTGCCAGACGCCTCAATCCCGTTTGGGGTGGCCACAAACAAATCGCCTCCAAGTTGCCCTGTCCCCCGCCATTTCACTGCCCTGCTCCCAACTCACACCCCCCTCTCTCATATACCTCTCCACCCCATCCCTCCATCTCATCCTCGGCCTCCCCCTCCCTCTTCCCCCCTCCACCTCACTCACATACACTCTCTTCATCAGTCTTTCGCCCTCCATCCTCTCCACATGGCCAAACCACCTCAGTGTGTTCCTCATAACGCTTCCTATCACATCCACATCCACACCACAACGCTCCTTTATATCCTCATTCGTCAGCCTGTCTCTCCATGTGACTCCACAGGCTCCTCTTAAATAACTCATTTCCACTGCTCTCACTCTTGACTTGTGTCCTTCCAACAATGTCCAAGCTTCACTTCTGTACGTTAGAGTTGGTATCACAATACTGTCATGTAGTAACTTTTTCACTTCCATGCTCACTTCCCTGTTTCTTATCACTGCTTTCAAGGAACCAGCAACCTTTCTTCCCTGCTGTACCCTTTCAAGCACTTCACCCACCAAACCTGCATCCTTACTCATCACACTACCCAAATACTTAAACGTACTCACATTTTCCAATTCCTCACCATCTAACCTCGCTGTACATTCACTAACTTCACCTCTCTCAAAGACCATCACTTTACTCTTCCCTACATTCACCTTTAGGTTCCGTTTCTTACACACTCTCTCAAACTCATCCACCAAGCCTTGCAGCTCCCCTTCGTCTTCACTCAACAACACAGTATCATCTGCAAACAACAGTACAGGGAGTTTCCAAACACTATCCTCTCTCACCAGGGCCACTCCAACATCCACTACCCTACCTTGTACCTCTTTTATTACCCCATCCATGTACAGATTGAACAACCATGGAGACATGACACATCCCTGTTTCAAACCAACTTTCAAAGAGAAAAATTCACTTAGTTCACCATCCACACGCACTGCAGCCTTCGTACCATCGTACATACTCTTCACAGCATTCAACAACTTCCCATCTACTCCATATATTCTTAACACTTTCCACAATCCTTGTCTATCCACCCTGTCATATGCTTGTTACATGTTGATAATAGTAAATATCTATCTGGTGCCAGTTTTGAGTTATAGCCCCCTGAATATCCATTACCTTGAGTTTGACCTTTCAGGATTACTCAAGGTCATAGGTCTTATTGTCAAATGAAAGCCCATATGGGAGTTCCCATATGCTGGTAATAGTAAATATCTGTATCTTCAACCAGTCTGAGGTTATAGACTTCTGAAAATCCATGACCTTGCTTTGGACCTTTCAGGGTCACTTGATTACCTCCAAAATTTAATCACATTCTTTTGGGACCAGTGCCCACATATTCTGAAAGTTTGATGTAATTTCATTCTGCCGTTTTTCCGTAATGTTGCTAACAATGAAACAAAGAAACTCGAACAAAAACAACACCTCGCCGGACTCCGTCTGGGTGAGGTAAAAATGTAAACTTCATTGGCGTTATGCATCATTTCCAAGTTCATTTATGCAGTCAGATTGCAGGCTGAGACTGCAAGACATGTCTCATCTCCATAGTCACAGTCCATTCCCTAGGATAGATTGGACTAATTAGCGTGGATGGCAGCTGCCACAGAGGAAGGAAAACTCTTGAATTTGAAACCTGAGGCTCTGTATAAATGCTGACAATAGTAATGGTAAATAGCCATTAAAAAACTCACCTCCACTGCTTGCATGTAGCACACTGGCAGTGATAAAGCTACACGACACCCATCACTATTTCATGCTACCAATGGGTGAAAAAAGACTAAATGCATGTAAGGCCAAGGCATTGAGAATTGTAAACATAAAGTTCCAATTCTAACCATGGTTGCTTGTTTGATTCTTATGTAGGCTAAACATAGTTCTATAGTCACCACTGTTAAACTCATTCATTATTTAAATATACTTTGAGTCTACCTTGCAGTCTTGGAATTTCCAATGAGAACAGATAAAAAGTTTGGTTAGTCTGTGACATACAAGATAGAGTAAGTTTTGTAGCTTTAGCTTGGATTATTCCAAATTGATTTGTATCTAAAAAGACGAACAAGAAGCCTCGGACAAGGACTGACCAAAAGATGACGACCAAGGACCGGACAATGGACATGGTACAGAATCGCGACATGGACTGTAAGGGGTGCGAATGATGAGATGAAAAAGAGAGAGATCGTCCATGTGCTTGAGGGTGCGAAAGTGGATGTATGTGGAGTAACTGAAACTAAATGGAGAGGAGAGAGTGTGAGAGAATGGGAGTATGGATGGGGTATATACGCAGGAGTAGGTGAGAATGAGAGGGCAAAAGAAGGAGTGTGTATTGTTGTGAGTAAAAGATGGAAGAAGAACATAAGAGAGTATGGATCAGTTGGCTCGAGGATTTTGTGGGTAAGATTGAAAGTTGGAATACAAATGTGGGTGATTGTGTGAGCGTATGCGCCAACGCAAGATCGTCCAAGCAGAGTTAAAGACGAGTTCCGGACAAATGTGGAAGTGTGCATGGAAAAGTTTGAAAGGTATGACAGAGTGTTTTTGATTGGTGATATGAATGGTAAAGTAGGGAATGTGAACGTGGATGAAATAGTTGGTGAGTGGGTTGTGCCTGCTGAGATAGAGGAGAATGGCAGTGCGTTAGTGGACATTTGTGCTGGGAGGGAGTTGGTGACAGCCAATACCCTCTTCAGGCATAAAATGATCGACAGGTATACATGGCGAGTGATGAGAAGGGTGGGTGGTGAACTGAATGAAAGGAAGGCAATGATTGAGTATGTGTGTGTGGATGAAAGGATGCGAAGATGTGTAATGGATGCAAGAGCTTACAGCGGTTGGGGGAGTGGACTTTCTGACCACTACTTGGTGGTGGCCAAAATCAAGATCCAAGTAAGATGGAGAAATAGAAGAAGGGAAGGACTGGAGGAAGGAGTAGTTGCAAGGAGAGTGGAAAGGTTACAAGAGGATGAGAAAAAGGCAGAATATAAGACAGCAGTGGAGGAACGTTTGGGTAAATATGAATTGGAGCAGATGGGGGACGTGGAAGGTGTGTGCAGGATAATCACAGAAGAAATATGTGCAGCATGTGATGTGGTGTGTGGAAGGAAGAGAAGACGGAGGGGGGTGCAACGAACAGCGTGGTGGAATGTAGAGGTGAGACAGGCTGTGGCACAAAAGAAGAAAGCATACAATGAATGGATGAGAAATAGGGGCGTGGAAGAAGTTGAGAGGCAGCAGAGAGAATTAGATGTAGAAAGGAAGAGAGAGGTGAAAAGATTAGTAAGAGAGAGTAAGAAGAGAGTGGATGAGGAATTTGGAAGGAATTTGAGTGTAAAGTGGTGGGACTAACAAAATGTTCTGGAAGGAGGTGAAGAGAGTCAGACAGGGTGGCAGTGAAGTTAGCAGGGGAGTGAAAGATAAAAATGGTAGATTACTAGTGCAGAAGGGAGAAAAAGTGAGCAGATGGAGAGAACACTTTAAGGAATTGTTGAACATAGAAGATGGAAGTAATGCGTGTATAAGTGGCTGGGGAATGGCTGAGAGAAGGAGGGAGGTGAGAAGAGAGGAAGAAATCAGTAGGATAGAAGTTGTGGAAGCAATGAAGAAATTCAAATTGGGGAGAGCTCCAGGAATTGATGGAGTGTGTGGTGAAATGCTGAAGCATGGGGGAGAGATAGTAGTAGAATGGATGTGGAAGATATGCAGATTGGCCTGGGAGGAAGGTAGAGTCCCGGAGGATTGGAAGTTGGGTATAATATGCCCTTGTACAAAGGAAAAGGGGAAATAAGAAGTGTGTGGTAATCATAGGGGCATTTGTCTTCTTAGTGTAATAGGAAAAGTGTATGGTAGGATACTTATTGACAGAGTTAGGGAAATAACAGAGGAATTAGTTGGAGAAGAACAGGGAGGGTTTAGGAAGGGAAGAGGATATGTAGATCAGATATTCATTCTTAGCTCTTTAGAGGAGAAGTTTCTAGAGAAGGGAAAGAAGTTGTATGCCGCTTTCATGGATTTGGAGAAAGCATATGACAGGGTGGATAGACAAGGATTATGGAAAGTATTAAGAATATATGGAGTAGATGGGAAGTTGTTGAATGCTGTGAAGAGTATGTATGATGGTGCTAAGGCTGCAGTGCGTGTAGATGGTGAACTGAGTGAATTTTTCTCTTTGAAGGTTGGGTTGAAACAGGGATGTGTCATGTCTCCATGGTTGTTCAATCTGTACATTGATGGGGTAATAAAAGAGGTACAAGGGAGGGCAGTGGATGTTGGAGTGGCCCTGGTGAGAGAGGGTAATGTTTGGAAACTCCCTGTACTGTTGTTTGGAGATGATACTGTGTTGTTGAGTGAAGACAAAGGGGAGTTGCAAGGCTTGGTGAATGAGTTTGGGAAAGTGTGTAGGAAATGGAATCTAAAGGTCAATGTAGGGAAGAGTAAAGTGATGGTCTTTGAGAGAAGTGAAGTTAGTGAATGTACAGTGAGGTTGGATGGTGAGGAAATGGAAAATGTGAGTACGTTTAAGTACTTGGGGAGTGTGATGAGTAAGGATGGAAGTTTGGAGGATGAAGTGCTTGAAAGGGTACAACAAGGAAGAAATGTTGCTGGTTCCTTGAAAGCAGTGATAAGAAACAGGGAAGTGAGCATGGAAGTGAAAAAGTTACTATATGACAGTATTGTGATACCAGGTCTAACGTATGGAAATGAAGCTTGGACGTTGTTGGAAGGACACAAGTCAAGAATGAGAGCAGTGGAAATGAGTTATTTAAGAGGAGCCTGTGGAGTCATATGGAGAGACAGCCTGACAAATGAGGTTATAAAGGAGCGTTGTGGTGTGGATGTGGATGTGATAGGAAGCGGAGGGAGGAACACACTGAGGTGGTTTGGCCATGTGGAGAGGATGGAGGGTGAGAGACTGATGAGGAGAGTGTATGTGAGTGAGGTGGAGGGTGGGAGAGGGAGGGGGAGGCTGAGGATGAGATGGAAGGATGGAGTGGAGAGGTATATGCAAGGTGGGGGGGGTGAGTTGGGAGCAGGGCAGTGAAATGGCGGGGGACAGGGCGACGTGGAGGCGATTTGTTTGTGGCCACCTAGTACGGGATTGAGGCGTCTGGCAATAGATAGATAGATATAGATAGATAGATTTGTATCTTTCCATAGTGTAGCTGATCAGGACCACTGTTAAACTCATTCATTATTTTAATATACAGTTCTTTGAATCAACCTTGCAGTCTTGGAATTTCATATGTATCTTTCCATAGTGTAGGTGATCAGGACTATGTATTCCATTCCAGCAGCAGTTGTATTATGTAGAAGGCTGTAGAACATAAAGTGTCATCTCATGTCTGTAATGGAACTGTCTCTTGGCAGAGTACAATAGTTGATATAAATATATAAAACTAGCAAGCCAAATGGTTTCTTGTACATCAGGAGACCATTTATTACACTGGGTGGTAACCATCTAACCAGATTAGGGTGCCTGGTGGTTTAGTGTGTAATTAAGGCGCTCCAGTCAGATTGAGCCTGTGCAGGTTTATATCCAAGGGGTGGCTGGGGTTTACTGCTCATGTAATGCCACTCATGGATGAGTGAGGCTGGTCACTCTCATCTTAAATGTCAGGACCAACTTGCCTCGCCCCAGGCTCCTACGCTCCTTGTGGATCAACACAGGATTAGATGATGATGATGATGAGATATAGTAATGAATTTAGATTATGACCATGTTTACTTTTTCCATTTACAGTCATGTGATCGCAGCCCCAAGCAAGTTTGATGCTTACGGAGGAACTGCATTTGCTGGCTTAGTGGACACACTTGCTGCAATTAGTGAAGCGCCAGAGGATGACCAGAAAAAGCTATGGAGAACATTTGCCCATCATCTGGCAGCTGTCACACACCATATGAATACTGCAGGCAAAGTCCTTTCAGATGATTTATGGTGACATATTATCAAGATTAAAGTTCTTGAGAGCTTTAGTTATATGTGAGTATGTACACAAATTACATATAATATAGACACTAGAATTCTTGAACTATGAATCAAGAATTGTAAAAAAAATTTGGTTTTACAGGAAGCTGACACATATGTAAATTTTAATTGCATTCTCTGCAGGCTTGAAAACCTGTATCAAATTTAGCTTTTTTTCTAAGACCATTCTGCTTACTTGTCACTTGTTCCGTCAGATTTAACTTTTTTCTAGGGCCATGCTACCTATTCCATGCATAGCAATACTATACTCTGACTTAGCCTAGATTTTAGTCCTTTAGCAGTTCATTTCATATAGCTTAGTGGCATAAGAAGTCAGTGAAGGCAGTGTTAGGCTTCTGCATCCTTTCCATAGCACTTCTTCATGACTAGCACCATATTTAAGTTTTAATCCACCGTTACAATTGAGCATTCAAGACAGAGATACGTCAGTTTTAGGCCAGATTAAAATAAAATGGCCATAGTGGTACATTTAATGCAATATTTCACAGCCTCGTCCCATAGATTCCTGTTCCGTTCATTTTAAATGGGTCTGATTTATACTGTTGCCCCAGGAAATTAGAATGTAAATATGATGTTGATACTGATGTATTCTTATAACACAAACCATATTATTACTACGCTTGTCTCTGTGCCAAGGGGTCCTTGCATGTAATATGTGTTAGGAATGTAATACTGTATGGTAGTGAGATGTAGGCAGTACAGGAGGGGGATATTCACAAGCAGAAACATACAGAGATGATAATGATTAGGCAGATGTGTAGTGTGTTCTTAAATGACAGGTAAGGAGGTTAGGATTGCAAATGAAGAGTTATGGAGAAGTTTTGCAAATGAAGAGTTTAGGAGAAGGATTGGACTTGAATATATTAATGATCTGATGAAAGGGGTAGATTGAGATAGTTTGGACATGTGGAGAGCATGGAGGATGGCAGCTGGGTGTGGAGGGTGAGAGATGTGAATATTTATGGTAGAGTTGCAAGAGGCAGACCGAAAAACACCTGGGAGAAGATGATGGACTGTGGCTTCAGGGTTTAGGGACTGAATAGAGAGTTTGTCAGAAACTGAGCAGTGTGGAGAGCCACCTTTAGATGACCAAGGCCAGTGTGTGTATGCATGTTGGAACAACTGTAAATGGGGATGAGGCATGGGGGATGGGGGACAGGAATAATTAATAATGGGCAAAACAGTGCTCAAACAAATAATGGAGTGTACAGTACGTTTATTGGTAAATTTGCTTAATTTTCCAGTGCTGATTCTTATTATGCACTGTACCAGTTTAACATATGCTTTACAGCACAGTAATAAACACTGGCAAGTAACACATGAATAAGTTGAAATAAATATAACTACATCACTGGACAGCCAAGAAACAGACATCATCGTCCATACCAGTTATAATAAAAGTAAGAAAATTTTCTATTAAAAGGTATTATCACCAGGTTACTTTAGTGAACCCACAATATGAAATCTACCAATATCTCAGAATCTACTGTTTAACTACTGAAAGTTCAAATGGTCATCTAAAAACTACAGTTCATGTTACCTATAAAAGAATGACAGTGTATATATTTAATACTTTACTTACCTACAGGCACATCAGACTTAAGTTTTATCATGGTAACAAAACAAGAAAAATTGATCTGGTAAGACAGTACACAAAATAATATAAAATGTCATTACAATATGTACAAATGGCTATTACAGGTGCCAGGCAAAGTAATTGCATCATCATCATTATCATCATCATCACCATCATCCAAACATACTTTTTCACTCCCTGATACTCCAGTACTTTCTTTCACAGGCAACAAAATTATAAGGTTGCTTTGCATATAAAATTATGTTGGAGCTTCAGTAACACTTTTTTTTTGTTTTTACAACATGGCAGGTAAGAATATGACTCATCTACTGGAGACATGGTCAGAAACAGCTGTAACATGGCTTCATGTGAGTGTGACTTACTCCAGTTGGATTTTGTGTGTGTGTGTGTGTGTGTGTGTGTGTATCTACCTATTTGTAGTATACAGAAATTGAGCAATGCTCGTGTTGTCCTGTCTCCATATCCACATTTATCTAGTCTACTTTTACACACATGAATGTTTTTCGCCTGCACCACCTCTTCGTCTAAGTCGATCCAAATATTTATGTATTTATTTAATATACCAAATTGTAATATAAACGAAATGTGCTATCCTCGTGGGTTCCCGTCGCTGTTTCTCAGGAAGTCAAATTTAGCTTTAAACTCGTTTAAGTTTTTAGACTGGACGATCTCTTTGTCCAGGCTATTCCACAGGTCTATACTTCTATAAGGAAAGCTATATTTCTTGATATCCTTCAAGCAGCTTGACTTCATCAATTTCATTCCATGTCCTCTTGTTGCTCTCTTATCCCATACAAACAGATCTCGGTCAATTTTATCTACTCCTGTCATGGTCCTGAACACTGCAATCATGTCTCCCCACTTTCTTCTTTCCTCTAAGGAAGGCAAATCCAGCTTTTCCAGCCTCTCTCTGTATGACAGATCTGCCAGACTGGGGACCATTTTGGTTGCTGTTCTTTGTATTCTCTCAATCTTGTTTATATCTGTGTGTGTGTGTGTGTGTGTGTGTGTGTGTGTGTGTGTGTGAAACAGAGCATCTAAGAAACAGGTTGCTGTAAAATCGTTTATCATGATAGAAGTATCAGAGTTGAATAACACATAAAGCACTGTAACTAGTTATCCTCTGGCCTGTTTTACTGCCTACAGCACAGTTCTTCACATCAGTCATCTCTGGTGTAAAAAAGTTAACCCTAAATTTGAAGTGTACACATTTACACTTGGTTGAAGTAGTGCATTTGACTGGTGAGTGGGACACGTCCTCGTACTAAGAAGCTCCAGAAGTTCTTCATCTTTTCTCGACGTGTGACTTTGGCCAAAGGGTTACCCAGTTTTAGTCTGCATAGGGTGGTCTGCTGGGACCCAATCACATTGTACTGGTAGCTGCAAAGATTACAAAAACATTAGTAGTGGATACATGCAAACAAACTGATTATAAAATTATGTACAGGCAAGCTTTGTATATGTGTATAAAGATGTCTTCCAAAATAGTGCAACTTCTTTCTTGCAACTGTTACTGTATACTGGGGAACTGAATATTCAGCCTCACACCAGGCTAGCTGAGTGATGCATGTGTTTTCCACTCACCCCTGCAATTATTATAAATTAGCTTTGTACTCGTATTACCAGCCAGAGTTACTGTTTATGTATATTGTTACCATTTGTATGCTGGTAGGGTGTTTAGCATAATTTTGGTCCTTCTATCCTTCATCCAATCACTAAAGGGAAAGGGTGACTTGGCTGAGTGGTCAATTGCGGAAAGACCTTTATAACGGTCTTCCTATATTTGGTTTACATAGTTCTGGTTAACACAGGAACTTCCCAAAACCTAGTAACAATAACACTCGAGGTCTCCTGTACAGAACACTGTGGTACTTGAATAAATTCCTTGAAAAACCAGTACCAATTTCTCACAGCATGCATGTGGTTTGGGTTTGGAATAATGGGTCTGGATAGGTTTTCCCCTAAATGATCAGTATCTTTTACTCTAAATGGCACCCCAAGGAAGACTTTTGGCCATCCTACAAAGCCACTCAGGCATTATAAATGGTGACAGGAGGAATCTAGCAAACTGAGGAGAGGGTGCAGTGCTCTTTATTTCCTATCAGAATTTAAAATGTATTAATCAAAAACCAATTTTACACTGAAAGCAAGTGAAATTAAGAGGCATTCATTTAATGTATTTTGACCCTGCCTAAGACAGCTCCATTTCTTCTTCATGCAGCACATAGTAAGGTTGTAACACACACATGTGCATGCACAAATACACACATGATCCACTCAACAAACATGGATAACTAAATTTCTAAGATAATAAAGCAGATTAGGAGCAGGTACATAAGCACTTAGGCTTCATGTGATGATTTAAAAAAAAATCTGATAACTACCATTATTAGCCACGAGAAAGGGCAGTGTTTGGAAACTCCCTGTACTATTGTTTCCAGATGATACTGTGCTGTTAAGTGAAGACGAAGGGGAGCTGCAAGGCTTGGTGAATGAGTCTGGGAGTGTGTGTAGATAATGGAATCTAAAGATGAATGTAGGAAAGAGTAAAGTTATGGTCATCGAGAGAAGTGAAGTCACTGAATGTACAGGGAGGTTGGATGAGGAGGAAAGGGAAAATGTTCGTGTGTTTAAGTACTTGGGTAGTGTGATGAGTAAGGATGGAAGTTTTTGGATGAAGTGCTTGAAAAGATAAAACAAGGAAGAATGGTTGCTGGTTTTTTGAAAGCAGTTTTAAGAAGCAGGGAATTGGGCTTGGACGTAAAAAAGTCGCTGCATGACAGTACTGTGATACCAACTTGAACGTATGAAATGGTGGGGGAGAGGGTGACATGGAGGCGATCTATTTGCAGCTACCCCGTACGGGATTAAGACATCTGGTAATAGACAGATAGATAGACAGCTACAGTACAAACTTTTGTTTCACTTACTAAAGGAGGTGAAATGCCCATATGAGTGAGGCAGCATTACAGAGAATCATCAGGAAAGTCCACATGTTTTCATTCATCAAATGTGTCACTGTGTTTATAATCCTCTCTGCCCAGCCTTCATTATCATCAGTCTTTGTGATTACTGGGTTAGCACTGTCAGCTACCATGCCATCTTTCAGCACTTGTGAGGTGGAAAGTGAACAGGCAGCGTGGAGGAATCCAATCATAAGGGCTATGTTGGTGAATATGAAGATAACAAAACGACGGTGGTTGTTTGCTGCCACACAGGTGTTGAGGAAGAGGCAGTGATGGTCAGTTTGGTAATAACATGCACAGCAGAGTCGGCAATGGTGTGATAGTGGTGGTGCAGCCAGTTGGCACTCGGAACAGTATCCCCGCACAACACCCTCACCAACCCCTCGCAACACCTCCTGCAGTGGCCCTTCACCACACACTCTCCCAGGATCACCTATAATGCAATATCACAGATAAACACAAAAAAATGATATACTGCACCACAGACCCCCACCTCCTTCCCTTCCCCCCCAAATTGCAATAAATAAATATCAGGAAGTTATCCAGGCACCAGAGAGAATAAACATTAAGCCTTCTTATCTTATGCCACACACAAATGCAGTGGAGCTAAGGGATTGATCTCTACTCACACTGACATATTTTGTGCAAAACTATAGGATGTCCACTCATCAAACCTAATGAGCACTAGAACATATTTATAGTGCAAAGACTACAATACTCCACATGATTTTAAAGTAAATTTAAATTACTGCTGATGATAGCAGCAATGTATGTAATAAATGGTGAAGGGTGGAGTATTTCAGATCTGTTGTATGCAGATGATGCTGTGCTACTTACTAATACAAGAACTCTGAAAATTGGTGCAGAGTTTTATGGATGTTTGTGTGTGTTGTGCTTAGAAAGCAGATGCAGATATGGGTAGAGTGATGGTTGTTGAGAGAGGTGATTCCCAATGTGATGTTATATTGAATGAAGAGAGACTTGAAACTGATAGTACCTGGATGTCATAATAGAAATGAGAGGTAAATATGCAAAGGAAGAGAAAAGTAAGGTGGTACAGAGCAGAAAAATGGCTGGTACTATGAATGCCTTGACATGGAACAGAGGTCTGAGTGTGGCAGCTGTAAGAGGACTGCATGAAGTGGATGTGTGACTTTCATGTGACATGAAAATGAAAAGCAGTAAAGCTGGAGTTGAGAAATGTGCAGAGAGTGGAAAGGATAAGAAATACTCATATTGTGATTCATGAAAGATGTGGAGTAAGAAAGTTTGTAGGCAACAGAGCTGAAGTAAGTGTGCTTAGAAGGTATGGTCATGTGGAGAGAATGGGTATGAACAGGGCGGTGAAAAAAGTATACGTAAGTGAGTTTAAAAATTTGTAGGCAACAGAGCTGAAGTAAGTATGCTTAGAAGGTATGGTCATGTGGAGAGAATGGGTATGAACAGGGCGGTGAAAAAAGTATACGTAAGTGAGTTTAAAAGGTGTGATATGTAGTCAGCCAAGAGTGTGGATTGATATGATAAATGAGGTTGTGAGAAAGAGAGGCATGGAGGTTGATAATACTAGGGAAATGAAAAGGAACTGAACCAGTCAGATGAATTTTGTACAGGTTTTGGCATCCTTTATACGACTGACTTTAATAGGTAAATATGAAACACATCTGTGTGGAAAGTGTGCCTGTGAGGTGAAGTTAGGACTGGGGGACTACGTGTTGAATGAATGTGTGACCCATGTTGAATGACTGTCTGCTGTGACAGTGAGGCATATGAGGTTAGTGTATTATCTGTGAGGCTGCAGTGTACTGCGGGGGAAAATGGAATGTTTGTGAGCTGTATTTTGTGGTGGACTGATGCAAGGAAGGCTGATGATTACAAAGCAGTCTGGCAAGATTCACTTGTCTTTCTGAGCAACCACATGCTGTTCTCATATATATACATGGCATCTTGTAACAGACTTTATGTTACCTGATTTCCATTTAGTACAATTAACCAAATTATCACATCACAAGGAAAAAGAAAAAAAAACAGTAATTACCCAGTATAACAATAATAATAAAGGATTGGATGGCAGATACAGAGAATGATATTATTTAATAGAAATAATATTTCATATAAATAAAAAATGGTCCCAGTTCCTACAAACCTTTGACTAGCTTGTAGAAGAGCACGAGGTGAAGACATGCAAGGACCGAGACCATCACTGCAACGTGTGGCTGATGCCGAGGAGCCTCCAGGGCCACCACATAGCAAGCCAGTGTGGTGAAAAGACCCGCAGTGTATGCTCCTAAGTAGATGGGGTTTGGCCACCTGATGTACAGACACATATTCAGACACAAGGAAATGAAATACAACATTGGGATAATAGGTGAGAAGAGATACAGAAGTTAATCTTTCTAGTTCATGAACTCTTCACTGGTGTGTGGAGTAAGAGAGGGTTGCTAAATGAGTTCCTTACATCAACCCTTCCCTTGGATCTGTTCAACAGAAGTTATATTCCATAAAACGGCAATATATTTCTGGACGAGTGTAAGCTACAAAGACCAGTTTTCTACGTTACTTTCTAGATTCTAGCATGCAAGGTTAGTCATCTGTTTCTTTCACAGTGGTTGCCAATGTGGCCATTACCTGGCTCTGTCCTACTCATGTCACGTTGTAGTGCCTGCTCTGCCGTCCCTCCCCACTCGTACTTGTCTATTATTATTAAGCTATTATTACAGTACATTATTTATTTTTTCTGTTTATCTATTTATAACCGGACACCTCAATCCCATAAGGGGTAGTCACAGACAAATTGCCTCCATGTCACTCCTCTGCCATTAGGTTGCCCTTCCTCCAGCTCACACTCTCCTTTCTCATATCTCTCCACCCCATCCCTCCTTCTTATCCTTAGTTTCCCCCTCCACCTCACTCACATATGCTCTTCTAGCCAATCTCTCATTCTCCCTCCTCACCACACAGCCAACAACCTTTTTAAAATCAACAATGGATGGAAAGGTTCTACTCCACAAGTGCTGTAGAAACAATTTACGCATAGAATATGGATGGCTTTTGTCTGTGGGGCAAAACCAACAATTTCTACAATTAAAAAATAGGTAAGGAAGAACATATGTCCTCAATGGGCACTCTGTATACTTTTATTTTCCGTTTCCTGTTTGCGGAGCCCACCCATCCCATTTATATGTTGAAAATATGGTAATGATGACAAAGATGATGTCTGATTCTGCACAATATTCAGTGTGTGTATATGGGAGGGGGGTGTGTGAGCTGGGAGCAAGGCAGTGAAATGGCAGGGGACAGGGCGACATGGAGGCGATTTGTTTGTGGCCACCCCTTACAGGATTAAAGCATCTGGCAACAGTATGGAATAAGTGAAGAGTGACAGACCGTATAGGATGTTTTAAACGGTGGTTCTGCCTAGCCATGACTGTGAGGGTCACTATGAAGACTGGTAGGCAGACAGTCCATTGGTGGTGAGGAACGGCCAACACGGACACTGTCTGCAAAAGTGTTAAGGTACAGTGTATCAGCATGTAATCACAAACATGGAAATAACCGTTACAGGAATCTTAATCTGCCTATGGAAATTTCTGTCAAATGCCCTTTATATCACAGTATATGAATGTTTTGTCATCCTTCTCCTTAACTTGTACCATGCTGGGCAAAAAAATAAACCAATACCCCTCCATGCCATCCGATTTTAGATTTTTTTTTTTTCCTGGCTAAATGGGCTTAATACATCAATATAAGATCCCTGGCACTAATAAAGGTAATCCCTAAAGCCAGATAGTTATTCATAGTTGAATCGAGTCAGGATGGTGCCACTCTACCTCTGAAATCTTCGAGGTTACTAAGAGAGCAAAGCGGCTGTGAGCTTGTGAACTGATTTTGGATTTCTTTTTCTGGCTAAATGGGCTTAATACATCAATATAGGATCCCTGGCACTAATAAAAGCAATCACCAAAGCCAGAAAGTTGGCTGAATTGAGTCAGATTGGTGCCACTCTACCTCTGAAATCTTAAGGGTTACTGAGACAGCAAAGCATCTGTGAGCTTGTGAACCGATTTTTTATTATTTTTGTGGGTAAATGGGCTTAATACATTAATATAAGATCCCCTGCACTAATAAAAGTAATCACCACAGCCATAAAGTAGGTTGAAATCGAGTCAGGTTGGTGCCACTTGACCTCTGAAATCTTCTAGGTTACTGACAAAGCAGAGCGGTTGTAAACCTGTGAAGACTCACTCGCCTTCCACGCTCCTAAGTCAGTGTTGTAAACATAGCGGAAAAATGTCTGAAGTTAGCAAGATACATTACTACCTTCCATATTACTTAGGTTGCTTGCAACGACTTCTCAATGCTGCAGGATGTAGATCTATGTCACTGGCGTTTTTGAACGGGACATAGATCTATGTCGCTAGCACAGTATGGGTTAAATCATCAGGCAAATATCAAATAATGAATGTGTGACAAACATCAAGAACAGTACAGTAATACTTACAGGTATGTCAGATCCAACACTGTCCCACAACCTGTCAAACATTTCTGGCTGGTGAAGAGCTTCCACAGTGTGAGTATAAGTAGTGCCCTGTACATGGGTGACAGTTGTTGTTGCTTAACCCCTGTCTGTCTGGTCAGGCAGACCCACAGACCACAGGAAAGAACTGCTTCTCTGGGACTATCCAACAAGTCCAATACACCATATAAGGATCCTGCACCCCCCTTGTAGGAGACAACACCTCACCAGGATCCTTCCCCTTGTAGAGATGCAGGCAAGTATGGGGAGGTTTGGTTCAAAGGTGGATGCAGCAGATGTTCCATCCAGGATGCACAACACCTCCATGTGTAGGCTCTTCATAAGTGCCAGTACATAGGTGACTTACATTACTGTAACAGTAACAATATGCACACACACTGTACTGAACCACTTATTATTCACTCTCTTAATCACTCAGCTAGCTGGTTGGTGGAACAGGCCTTGAAACCGGCTCACTGTCTCATTACTGAATCACATTGCTTGCAAACCAAATTTATGGTTATTTGTATCATCTAATGGGTTAAATACCTATACAGGCAACTCCCCAATTTCACAGAGGTTAGGGGACACAGACCCCCATGAATTTGGAATTTTCACATAATTTGGACGCACCCTCCCAAACTGCCCCTATGGTAGCCTATAATCCCTGTAAGCCACTAGAAACTATCACAGGACCCTAAAACTGGCTTAAAATACCACAAATATATACTGTACTACTGTACAGTACAGTATACAATTTACTTCAATAAGAAATAACCTGTAAATGGGACCTCTCATGATTGATCACTTGCTAAAACCGCCTCAAAGAACTTGGATTAATGTACAGAGTCCGTAACTTCTTCACTGATGAGCACTTAGCTGTAATTTATAAGAGTCATGTGCGCTCTCAGCTTGAATATTGCTCACCCTTGTGGAATGGATGTGGAGAGGTTGCATTAAAACAACTAGACAAAATTCAGAACAAGGCTGTTAGAATTATTAACAACCCTGCCATTACAATTAAATTACCTTCCCTAAAATTAAGAAGGAATGTTGCCTCCCTTGCATTATTTTACAGATATTTTTATGGCAAATGCTCAGATGAAGTTGCGTCCATGGTGCCACCCCTCCGTGCCTTCCCTCGTGCTACACGGGCATCTGGTAATGCTCATGGCTCGAATGTCACTCAGCCATATTGCAGAACTTCTGCCTATCAGAATTCTTTCGTTCCCCGTACTGCATCTCTTTGGAACTCGCTTCTCCAGAGTTGTTTCCCTCCAAACTTCAACCTACAACTGTTCAAGTCTAACTGTTACAGATATTTTATGAACAGAGGACACCAGTAATCTGGTGTATGGATTATTTTTTTTTATTCATTTGTTTTTCCTTCCTCTGTTCTGTTATTATATTAAAAAAAAAAATTAAGGCTAATTTGGGACACACATGTGGTAGCACAAGTTATCACACTAACATGCACAAAAATTCATTAATAGGGCCATACTTTGCTCTGCAGTATAGCACAGCACTGCAATTAAAGCATTTGCACAAATGAAAGCAATAGGGTAGGACAATAAAGAGAGTTAGACTGAGCCGGTGAAGGTTTATATCCAAGGGGTGGTTGGGGTTTATTGCTCACGCAATGTCACTCAGGGATGAATGAGGCTGGTCACTCTCATCTTAAATGTCAGGACCAACTTGCCTAGCCCCGGGCTCCTACGCTCTTAATGGGGCAACGTAGGACTGGATGATGAATGAATGAAAAGTTAATCAGTACAGGTACCTTGTGAGAGCATAGCGGAAGTGTTTGCAGCGATAGCGCAGGTGAGAGAGTGAGAGAGAGGGAAAGCAGCGCGAGACCAGGTGCGGGGTATGTATGGATGTGGCCTCCTCATGAAACAGCGTGTGGCTGGCTAAGTGCGGGAAACAACTGATGTCGCGAAATGCCATGAATGCCTCCCAGTGCTTTCTACAGACTCAGATCACTGAAAACATTTTTACTTGGGGAAAATCCGCATAACAGTGGGGACTGTGAATTTGTGGGGTTGCCTGTACTGGATTTACTGAATTCTGAATATGGAATGCTCACATACCTAAAATACTACTGATCTGTATTTTCATAAGGTCAAGTACAGTACAGTATATACAGACCAGGCTAGCATAAAACAAAGCTGCTGGAGTAGCCAACTGAAGAAGCCATGGCCAGTTTGGCGATTCAACACCACCACTGCGCTCATATTGCCGACTCCAGCGGTCATACCACCGGCGGCAGTCAGGAGACCTGTGGCCATAATACACAAAGTGTACAAAAATGCTTAACTACTGTGTATGTGTATACATATATGTATTATTCAGACTTATCTTTTCATACCTATGAATGAAGGAAGACAGAATCTAAAGAGCAAGTTAAAACCTGATGGAAGGAGTAACCAACTACAAGTCTGACCACTTAAATGGATCACACACTTAATCAATCATCATTCAAGCTCTCAAAATCCAGACTCCACCTTACCAGCATGAATATCCACACTTATATGCTTCATACTGCCTATCGGCTGGAATCCATCTGACTGCTATCACATCAAGGAAAAATAAAGGTGGATGCCAAATCCTTGTCATACACTCCTCCATACAAAATTCTTCCAACCAGCTTCATTCACTGTCAGTTCCCATGCCTCATCAACCTCCAGTTCTTTGCCATATCTATCCATATTCATCTTGGTCTGCCTTGCCTCCTCCCACAGTCAGTCTTGCTCAGATCTATCTTTTTCACCACTGTTAACCTCATACCACCTAAGCATACTTTCTTCAGCTCTTGTGTTAACAGAATTCCTTACTCCAGATCTTTCACAAATCACAACATTTCACATTTACACTGCTGATGAGAGATACCTTCAAGTGATGACACTGATATAACCAGGCAGCTGGGTTCACATTCACAACAACAACAACCACATCAACAGTCCCTACTTACACTGAAGTGGTAGCGTGTGCTAGCTGTGAGGGTGTGAGTCCATCATTATTGCGGGCAGCCAGCAGCTGTTCTCCCCCTCGGTACAGTACAGCCCAACCTACCCCAGACACTCCACTTTTAGCTGCTGAGTGTAGTACAGTGTTCCCTTCTCTGTCCACAGAGGTTCGGCTCACTCTTGGGGAATAGATAAATTAATATCAGTCCTCAGTTAAATCTGTTTCTCCTGAAGTAGTTTTGTTATTAAGCTGCTGATGAATCAACACTTATTCTTCTCTAAAAGCTCATTGTGATGCATTATATGGCAAAACTGAAGTGAGAAATTATTTTATATTAGTGTGTGCTTTTAATCCTTCAGTCATAAATTAAGCATGCTTGATTAAATTAGCATTTTCTCCATACACCCTAGACTTCAAATGAGGACTGACTGATTCATCCAAAATGAATATGAGATTGCAAATATAATTATGGTGGGCAGGGGTGCCCATCATCCACCCAGTCAATACAGTGGTGCTCCCAGGTGACTTTCAAGCCAACTGGTTTCTACTAAACCAGGAAACTATCTACTATTCTACAGTATGTAGCAACCATATAACCAAATGATGACGGGTGGTTTAGTATAAGACATTCAAACTGGATTGAGCCCATTTAGGTTTACATTTGAGGATGGTTAGGGTTTATTGCTCATATAATGTCACTCAAGGGCAAGTGAGAGTGGTCACCCATGCCTTCAAAATTATCTGCTAGTACTGCTGTTAAAAAAAAAAAAAAAAAAAAAAAAAAAAAAACATTATTGGACTGAAGGAGATATTTCAAGTATTAGGTTACTAACTTCTTGATGTTGATGAGATAGTCCATTAGGCCAAGGTGACCACAGGCAGCTGCTGTGTGTAGAGGTGTGCTGCCACGGCCGTCCTCTGCCTCAAGGTTCACATCACACACCTCAGCCAAATACTGCACTAGTAACCTTGAAGCCACAATACAAAATTAGTACCTAACTCTCTCAACATCCACACAACTCTAGAATCCCACAGTTAGCTAACCCTCTCACAGTCCACACAACTCTACAGCCCTATTTCATTTAGTGTCAGATAATTTTATTCAGCTGAATACTAATCACAGAAGTCTAAGCACTGTCATCAATAACCCTTTCAGAGTTGGGACAATTCTAGTTATATGTTCACCTCATTCACTTCAGCCAAGTATAGCACTGCATTAGTAACCTTAGACTAATATGGCAGGGTACCAAACAAGTATCAGGCAGTTCTACTGTATCCACAACCTGCATCATATTATGTCAAGTACAGTATGTATAAGATAACACAAGTTCACTTACAGGGAACCAGAGATGGCTGCACAGTGTATAGCAAGCCTTCCTGAGGCATCTGGTACAGCAGGGTCACCTCCATGCTTCAGTAATGTCACAAACACATTAAGTAGTCCTCGGCAGCTGGCTACGTGCACAGCTGTCTCACCTACCATATGGGGAGATTATGTGTAAATTTACAGCAAGACATAAACACCAAAAGCATCATCTGTACTACACCCATTTTACACAAGCTTGGCTTAGAATTGCTCTCTCTCGATCTTGAATACTGAGCTGTAGCATAAGACTAACACTAGAATATGATTCTAGTCATAAGAAGTGCTATGGAGAGGATGCAGAGTCAAAGAATTATCTTTTACTGCCACTCAGCTACATGAAAAATGCTGCAAAAAGGGCAAAAAGGTTGGCCAAATTAGAGAAGAAAAGTAAAATACCAGTAGTTCATACAATCAGGTCATCTTTACCTCATCTCTGTTATTCTCAGGTCACTGACATATGTAATGCAAATACTGGAGTAATGGAAACTCAGTAAACAAGTAAGTAAAGTAATAACAACAAATGGAGAGAGAGAGAGAGAGAGAGACAGACAGACAGAGAAAGTAGCAAAGGAATGTTGTAGTAAGGTGTCTGGCAACAGGTAGTATGGCATATGGGCATAGAGCAACTAACCTGCCTGACTTCTAAGGTTGGGGTCGGCACCATACTGCAGTAATAGCCTCACCACAGGCAAATTCCCCACCATAACTGCTTTCTGTAGTGCTGTCCTTCCATCATAACCTGTACCGTAGCACCAATGTTTAGTCACCACACAGCACAGTGCATATAAACATAAGGCAGAATATTTCTTGGCGATTCTGAAACATAATATAACCAAACTAGTATTCCCAGTAGATCATATGTACATCATCTACAGCTTATACACTATAGTTTGTGAATGAAAAAAATCAACCTTATCTGTTCCTTCATTTGTACAGTCTATACAAGATAACATTACACATAGGCAGGCCATTTTTCTATTAGTTTTTAAATCCCCAAACAGTTATGTGTTAATGGAAACCCCAACTGACAAAGAGATAAAAATTGCCTCACTTGACCCTGTAAGTAATGTTGTCAGGCTTGGAAAGAATGTTCTGGATACGGCCACTGCAGAGCTTTTTATTTAGCCGTGAGCGTTAAAATACCTGGGTACAGCGATAGAAAAAGAGAGGAAAATGTGCAAAAGAAATGGAAAGTAGAGTGACACAAGGAAAGAAAGTAGCTGGAGCTATGAAGGCCTTGATAAGAGACAGAGGTTTTAGTGTTAAAGCTGCGCGAGGCTTAAATGAAGGAGTGTTAGTGCCAACTTTAACATGTGGGTGTGAGATTACGGTGTGGCATGAAAATGAAAAGTCAAGAATGAGAGCAGTGGAGATGGGGCTGCTGAGGAATGTATGTGGAGTAATAATGTGATAAGTGAAAGATGCGAAGTGAGGAAGTCTGTGGGCACCAGAATCAAAGAGGGTGTACCGTTCTAAGATGGTATGGTCATGTAGAGGGAACGGACAACAACAGAGTGGTGAAAAAGGTATATCTGAGAAAATTTTAAGGAGGGAGGAGGCGAGGTAGGCCAAGAAGAAGGTGGAGGGATATGGTGGATGAGTATGTGAGGAAGAGAGGTATGGAAGTCGGTGATGCTAGGGGACTGACAAGAGATCGAGCTGGCTGGATGAATGTTGTGAGAAGAAATGCATGATCAGGGATTTGGCACCCATTTTTAACGTGACAGCATCTGGATTGACTCCATCGGATACGTTTATGTGAAGCTACAGAATGTGGTGAATGCTTTTGGTATATGAGAAAGAGCCAGGATTCCGGGGGACTTGAATGATGAGTGAATGGAAGCGTGGCCCACTGGAGTGAGCAAACTTGGGCTGTCTGGATGTTACTACTCCTCACCCTGCCCATGGGTGGGAAAGGAGGTCCAGACGATGATGATGATAAGCTTCCAGTTGATATAAATATAATGTATAACAATATCATTTTGACAGACGGATGACATTCATTTTATTAATTCTTGGCATCCCCAGGCTGCTAAGGACAGATTTTTTTTTTAACTAGCGAGGTTGAACATAGCCATCATTAATCCCTTCAGGGCACTCTCCTATGATGAGTATATTCATTTGGGTATGGCAAAAGTATTACAAAAATAATATAGTACCAAAGGAGTTAGACATGGCAGCTTTCCATAATAATTCAAATGTGAAAAATAAAACAAGCATTAAGAGAAACAACTTTTTTAATGTAAGCGCAATTAACAAATGGTACAGACTGCTGGAAAGTGTAGAGATAGGTCCAGTGTTAGTGTATTCAAGAAGATATATATACTCGTATGACTTGTATCAGACTGATACCTTTATGAGCTTTAGCTTCCCTGCCTCTGTGTTACTGTATCAATTATGTAAGCAAAGAAGATGAGTAGGGTAGCCTACCTGTGGCATCAACAATGGCTGGGTTCTGCTTGACAGTGGCCTCTAGGGATGGGGCCGGTAGAGATAATGCCAGGTCAGCAAAGTTGTTGAGTACGCTGGCTGTCATGACCGCCATCACTATGCCACAATATACGCGTCCTGGCTGTGTCCTTCACTGATCAGCACACATGCATCTGCAATTTAAATAACTGTAGCTAGTCATGTTGTCTTTATCCATCTATATCAATTTACCAGTATGTTATCTATGTATTTATGTTGTGCAAAGAGGAACTCTGCTTAGCTGCTTTAATCCAGTGATATACCATATTATTTTTACTATCTTTGGATAATTTTATGCAATTTATGATATAATTTTCAAGCTGTAGGAGTTAGATACAGTCTTTGTTGGCCATTTCACTGCAGTGATGTTCCCATAAGCTCTGCTGAATTATCTAGTAAATAACAGGATGTAGCTATAAAATATGTTACCCTATTCTCTGACATCAAGCTGTCCTTCCTCCAGCTTACACCACCTTAACTGGTTGTCCCAAACTGCACATTTACTCTGTTTTTCTCAGCTTGGATTTTCCATGTTTTCCCTTCTTGTCATCTAAGCTACCTAGAAACAAATAAGATGCAACATGGGGAAAAAGGAAATTATTTAGGAATAAGCTGTCCAGTCCCCTCCAATGAAAACAAACTGACTATAATAATTAAAATGTGCCTAATAGCCTTAATTATTATGGAAGCTGCATCAGCCAGAGTTAGCCTTAACTCTGAGAGAACTTAACTGCAAATTCCTCACTCAGGAAAGCTGTTAGTGCACCAACAATCCAGAACTTTGAGTGCTTTCTGGATAGCTGTGAAGGAACTATCAAATTCTACAAAAGTACCGTTGAAAGTAAACTGCAGTATGCCTATATCGATGGAAAGCAAACTGCACTAATCCTGTATCAGTGGAAAGTAAATACCTGAAACAAGATATTCAATCACTTGAACGAGTACAGAGGAGAGCCACAAAACTGGTCCCAGAATTGGCCCAGCTGCCTTATGAGGAAAGATGTCGCCGCCAGGAGCTACAAACGCTGCAGGATAGGAGAATTAGGGGACATGATCGAAACATACATACGGATTTAGAGGCCATCCCCTACACTCGTTTCTTCCAGAGGAACATGAATTATTTGAGAGGGCACTCCCTCAAGCTACGGAAGCCAGGCCATTGGAGGGCAGTATTAAAGGGTAACTGGTTCTCCAACAGTCATTAACTATTGGAATGCCTTCCCCGACAATGTAGTGACCGCCCCAACAATAGCCACATTTAAAGCCCGGTATGACAGCCACATTAAATTGTTTAGGCACACTAGTTGACGGGTCTTGAGAGGTGGGGAACACCACAAGAAGCCAGCTTCTTAATTTCCCACTACGTATTCATAGGTAAGCAAATGACAATACGTCTTTATCACCGGATTAGCGATATATATAGGCTACATCAAATACCACTGTCAGTTAATGCCTTACATCTACCATATGTGTGTCATCCAGATGATCACATTTGCTCCACTCACGTTACACTTTCACTTAAATAATTCAAAATCTAGTCTTGTCATATTAAAAATAAGGAGCTACTTTGGACAACAATTTCTTGGAACGGAGAATGTAAACAAACCTCCCTGGGAATCACCAAAAAGCAACCTTTTCGGTGCCTTGAATTCACGGTTCCCTTGTTGAAAATACAAGTTCACAGAAGGCATTACTCGCCTTTTTTGTTTCAAAACATATTATACTTGAAAAACACAGTTGGTTAGCACGACAGACGTAGACGTTTCAAAGTTATGGTTTGCAGCGTCAGCTCCTTGAATAAGTTTGTTTTACTTTTTTCATGTACCATGTATTTATAGTTCTTTTCTTATTGATTTCCAATTTTCCATCTCTTTTAAAATTACTTCTTTGTTGCGCTCTTTCACACAGGTTTTCGCCGAGTAAGAAATGGTCGATGGCGTTGGGTTCGTGGCCGCAGTGCAAGATCATTCGTAGAAGTTACTGATCGAGATTGCCGTTTGTCATCGCTGATATCACCAAAAAGTGACTGCGTTGGAGAGTATTGGCATCTCTAGTACGATACGTGGAAAACTTTGTGCCCTGGAATCTCTCACCTCCACCTCCGGATTTCCGAAGCGGCCTGGAGTTACCTCCAAACGTCTTACAACCCATACCTAGGAGGTAGGCACTAGTACCATTCCTTGGTTTGGCAAATTGGCATATACGGAAGAGAGGGAGAGGAACATTGCCCATTGCCCAACTCCATGTTTGCTTGAATACCTAAATGTTTGTTTTTCCACTTACTCTAAATAAGTTAAATCTTAGGAATAAAAAATATGAGAGCTAAGGTAATTTTTTTTGAATTACTGTACCGTACATAATGGGCTCTCAACAATATTGCCATCTGTATCACATTTTACTTTAAGCTACCACCGAACGACTGTGTTCAACCCTTCAATTGAGCTGTAGTAGAGAAGGCATTAACAGAGGATATCTAACCTTTCTTGTTCAAAAAGCGTCTCAAAAGTCGAAACCCTTCATTTTGAGGTGACCCTCTACTCCACGAACTATTCTCCGTCGTAACTTGCCAGGTCTCTTGTTTTTTTCCTATCTGTCTAGTGCCAGCTGCCTTTAATTCCGTAAAAGGTGGCCACAAACAAGTCGCCTCCACGTCACTCAGTCCTCTGTCATTTGGCTGCCCTACCTCCAGCTCATATATTTCCATCCCTCCATCTCATCCTTGACCTCCCGCTCCTGCTCTCTGCACCTCATTCACGTACACACTTCTAGTCAGTCTCTCATTCCCCATCCTCTCCGCATGGCCAAATCATCACCCACGTGAACCCCACAACCCTCCATTACTTCGATCCCATTCTCTTCCTACATAAACAAATAAAAGCTACCAGAAGAATTATATTCGTATGTTTGTTATGCTCTTTTCACCTTAAATTGGCACAGAGTTTTGGAGTTTTGTCATTTTGCAGCTTATTTTATGCAACTCAGTGGCAGAAGAAGAGAGTGCTACGGCTCTGCATCCTTTGCATTGCATTGCATCATGATTAGCATTATAGTGCAAAGCTCTTGTTTTAACCGAGTATTGAAGATGAAGAGATGGCAGTTTTAGGCCAAGTTAGAGTAGTAGTTGTAATAGTATAATAATAGCCTCGTAGTTGCAGCCCCAAGCTCATGTGAATATGAATCCAGTGGACTGCCATCTGAAGTGGCCGCTTTCCCGCGGTACACTGTTCGTTTGGGGGATAGGGGTCGAAATGAAGGACGTTTGTCAGGTAGTGGATCCACCTAGTCATCTCGGTGCCACCACATGAAGGCGTGGCTCTGAAGCGTAAATGGAGTGCATTAAATCTCGGCTCAAGGCTGCCTCCAAGCGGTGCCGTAGGCCCACAGGCAGACACTCGCCACTCTCGTCATTTAAAAAATAAAGGGTACCTCTTCCCTTTAGTTTATTTCCGCCTATGTCGCGTCAGTAGTATCTTGTCGATTACTATTACAAATTTGGTCGCTACTGAAATGATATAATGACATACAAGAGAACAGTGAGGTGTGGTACGCAAAATAAACCACAGAGAGATTTAAGAAAGTCTCCCAAACCCTAATATTCCGCCTTCCATTGCTGTTAGTTGTTGATTACCCCCTGCTGTGTTAGAGATAGGCGCCTGCACGTGGTGGCATCGATATAACCAGGCGGATCAACGTCCCTCATCTCTCCCCATCCCTCGATCTCCTGGGGAGAGAGGAGGGAACACTACTTCACCAGTATCTCTGCTTGTAAGATGCAACTAAAATGGGCCTTTTTGTCTCCAGTCTTTCTCTCCTTATTGCCCACTTCTCTTGTCTCTCATCTCCTCTTGATATTTTCGTGTTTCTTCCGGCCTTGATTTTCTTTCTGTTCCTGTTTGGTTAGATATTGGCTTCATGGCATGAACAGTTTAAGGACCTTCCAATTGATGTCGACCCCTTCTTCCTTCTTGAGTCAAGACTAAACCACCCGACCAATCAAGCCACCTCAACGCCAAGGCCATTTCAGCTACTGACTACTACTACTATTACTACTACTACTACTACTACTGCTACTACTACTACTACTACTACTACTACTACCCCCCTTTCTTTTCACCCAACTGTCTTCACATTTGTTAGGGATCCAAACCCGATGTTCCCGTGTGTGTGTGTGTGTGTGTGTGTGTGTGTGTGTGTGTGTGTGTGTGTGTGTGTGTGTGTGTGTGTGTGTGTGTGTGTGTGTGTCCTCAACGCTATGGCGCACGGTCCTGATGGAATCCCACCAAACCATGTCTAATCTGTACTAATCTCACCGAACCTACCCATACCTAACTTCATTCAGCTTCACCTAACCCAACCCAACTCCAGTCTTTCTCTCCTTACTGCCCTCTTCTTCTCTTGTCCGACATCTCCTCTTGATATTTCCGTGTTTCTTCCTGCCTTGATTTTCCTTCTGTTCCTGTTGACCTAATTTAACCCAGTCGTACCTAACCTATCCATACTTGGTCGTATTGATCCCCGCCTAATCTCGAATGACCTAATCTAAATTAACCCAGCCTAATCTGACAGCCTCACCTAACCCGGTCTAATAATATTTAATCTCACAATCTCACCTAACCTCCCCATACCTAATCTAAATTACTCCAACCTAACCTAACTACCTAACCTAACCTAACGCAGCCTAACCATATCTAAACCGACCTAATCTTACCCAGTCTCACGTAACCTAACCATACCTAACCTAACCAAACCCAGCCAAGCCTGAAATGACCTAATCCAACCAAACCTCACCCAGCCTAACCCAGTCTGTTATAACCCATCGTAAGCATATCTAAACCGATGTATTCTAACTCAGTCTAACCTAATCCGGCTATACCTAATCGAACTGAACCCAGCCCAACATCAAGTGACCTAACCTAACCTAGCTTCATCTCAGCCGATCTTTCGCTTAGAGTTGATAGTCTGTGAAAGTCTACGGACGTCTCACTCAATGTTTGGCTCGATCTAATTCAAAGTGATTTTGTGTGTGTGTGTGTGTGTGTGTGTGTGTGTGTTTATTTGAAATTGGTAAAATAATACACCAGGTTATGAAAAATACACATATTTATTTCCTTAAGCGGCTTATAGGAATTTGTTAGCTCACAGCCAGATTAAGTATAAGTAATTAACATCAACATAACCACCATTATAAGTCCTGCTTTTCAGATTGTCATAATGAGAGATGTAATTAGAGGAAAATTAAGTAGTATTGCAGACAGATATCGATTCAGTAATGAGTTTGCAAGTAATGATGTGTACGGTACCAAGGGCCCAGCCAGGAGGGGGTCAGTGATTTAGCCATTTATTTATGTTTGTCTTTATTTATTCAGGTGTTTATGTATTCTGGGTTCCTTCCTTTACCATGAGGGCGCGTATTCTTGTCGGTTAATGAAGCACCCTAACACCTTTTCCTAACCGAATTATTCTGTGTTGTTCTTTATGTAAATCCTTTAAACACCACCATACACAGAGTAAATAACATTCAAACTGATATTACTCTGCCGTATTAAAAAATAAATCGCTATGGAAGAGGTGCTAGGGAGCTTCCTTACTCGACGAGAATACTGGCTAAGATGTGTTTCATATTAATCAAAATACTACAATAATACGGTCCTAGCAACTATATCATAAGAATAACCATAACCAAAATTTAGTCCCCCTCTTCCATAATAAATTCCTGGCTGCGCCCTTGTTCGAAGCCCCCCCCCCAAAAAAAAAATAATAAATAAATAAAAAAATAAAAAGGGAAAAAATCTTCTCAAAATACTGGGCAAGAGATTCATAACTGTTCGTCTAAAATGTGTGTCGATTTACTGTGCTCTTCTTGTACATATAATACCTTCACCGTAACGACCTAGACTTGACCGTCCTTTTGTAGCCTACCTTATTTTACTTAACTCAGTGGCAAAATAAGACAGCGGCCTACCGTAGTTCTCCATCTTTTCCACAGCACTTCTTCGTGACTTGCATCATTTTCTAGCGTTAATCTCACAACTCGATGTTCAAAATGGAAAGATGGCAGTTTTTGGCCAGGTTAGAGTAATATTGGTGTAGTATTGCAAACTTACGATTTAACTACTTCAGTGCGATATCTGGGGTTGTTCGTAAATAGTGCCCCACTAAAAATTCGCCTGATGCTGTCCTTCGTGTTATGGGGACGGCTCAGTCTGCTGTTGTGGGCGTGGGTGTGGCAGTGGGAGTAGGGAATGGATAAATGATGCAGGGTAGACATTGTGAAGGCCGACTAAGCCGTCCCCGCAACACACGAGAAATCGCATGTCGGAAAAAATAATCTCTCTCTCTCTCTCTCTCTCTCTCTTTCAAAACGTAAGGTTGTTGGGCCTGAGCACATAACGCACGCTCGACTCTGAATCCACAAGCCACATGCGACACTCCCCCTTTGAGTCCCTTTTGGAGCACCTGTCTTCAATTCTTTCTGCGTGTGTCGGGCGTGGGCGTGCTGGGGCGTGGGCGGGTGGAGGGGGGTTACTCAGACAATCCATCTTTAGTATATTGAAGTACAAATCGCCAATGGTTTTTGCCAAGGGGTCCTCAACACCCTTCAAGCAACGATACAGCTCCGTCTCACACAGGCAATGCGACCTGAGAAAATAAATAAATAAATAGACAAGTAAATAAGTAAATAAAAAACAACTAAAGAAAAAGGTTACCGTTCTTTCACACTAACTTGGTTCAGATTTTCGACCCTTTGCAGCTTATTTCACTTTGCTCTGTGGCCAAATAATTCCGTGGCTCTACATCCTTTCCATAGCACTTCGTCGTGACTAGTACCATACTCTAGTGCTACATGAGAAAAAGAATGATTATTTTTACATTAACTTACCCAAATTTCCTACCTTTTGCCCCCCCCCCTCCCCCGTGCTGCAGGGGAGAGAATATGAAGTGTGACATGGCGCCGTATACTGTTGTTGTCTTAGGAGGATATATAGCAACTCTGTCTTACTAGTTGCTTTTTGTTTATATGATTTGGTACTCTGATTATTTTTGTAGCTAATGTCCGTATTTAAAAAGATGTACAAGGCATACAAGACACTATGCAACAGGGGAGAAAATGGATAAGGGAGACGTGTTTGGACGCCAATAACCCACAGTGTGTAAGATATATGGACGCCTGGGGTGTGGAACAGAGAATTTCAAAGGAGTGAGTGATGAAGGAAGGAAGGTATGGGTGAATTACACGGCATCCAGTTGTTAGCTTTGCCTTTGTACTTTTCTCATCCTACCCATGGATGCTTCCGACGCCATTAATTACTAATCAGGACTTGTACTGGCCCTTATCTGGAATGATTCAGAACCCAGATCCATATCTAGATTCAGACAGCAGCATAAAAATGCCCTTAATTTTATCCTCAATCTACTTTACAGCATTGTTCGTGGAAGCCACAGTATGCGTGTGTCAGTGTTGGTACTCACTTAGTGGTAAAGCCGAGGTTGGCGATGGAGTATCGTGTAGCGAGAGGCACCAGCTTGACGGGACAGTGGTCGTGTGTGCGGCAGCAGGAGTCGAGGTGGGCACGAGGACCCAGCTGGTGGTACGACCTGGCCTGGTCACGACGCCCACACCACAGTGTTCCTGGCAGGATGCCCACCAGGGCAGAGCTGCCCACCCACCAGTCGTCGTTGTTGCCTGTACACACAGCATGTTAACGTTTACGTTACGCCAGCACACTCATAACAGGAATATAGTCCTTTGGCAGTTACCCCCATCCCCTACCCCCCAAAAAATATTTCGTTCTGAAAAGATGACACCAGAGTTTCAGAGGGAGTTAATACCACGACTGCACATTCTTTCCTGAGTATTTTTTCGTTAGTAGCATGGTATTCTTTAGTTATTATCGTGTCACAGCTCAGCATCCTAAACAGAGAGATGATAAAGGTGAATTAAAGACAGAAACCAAGGAGACTCATGAGTTACATTATATAAGACTCAGTGAAGTTCATGCCACAGCGACTTTCTGTTCAATTTGTGAGTATTTCATTTCCATCAGGTAAAAGTTGCCCGGCTTAGACCTTCTTTTATATGTGGGTGTAATTCTTCCTTGTTTTATGCAGTAATTAGGACATTTTGAGAAGACAAAACTGACTTCGGTCGTCTAACCTGATAGTGAGGTAAGGGATGTGGGTGTGGGTGTGGGTGTGGATGTAGTTGAGGGCGTGGGTATGAGTGCAGAACCTAATAGTGAGAAATGAAGTGTAGGTGTGGGTATAAGAAAAGTGTGAGGTGTGAGTGGGGGTGTGAATGTAGCAAAACACAAAACCGACACTGTCTGACCTTGTTGTGATGTTTGAGGTGTGGGTGATGGCTGGATTGGTGGTGGTGTGTTGAGGGCGCCGCAGAGGGATATGATGTGCACCATATGCGCCAGTGAGACGGGGCGCAGTGGCATGACGGCCCCAAGGTACTGCAGGGCTTCTTGCTGCTCCCTCTGCTCACTGCAACCGTGGAAGAATAGATAGACTTTACACATGGGCAAGTGGTGTACATTCCTATCTCTCCCACTGGACATAACTCTTGTTCATTCTTCTACCTGTATCCAGACGTAATTATTGTGGTCTACTCAGGAACTAAATTTGACAAGGATTTCTGTGCTTATCCATGTCACACATTTTTTTTTTTTGGGGGGGAAAGGGGCGAACATATCCCTCTACGTTCGGCAGACCACTGACTACTAATGATAAAGGCCGGTGTTCTTTGCCTATATAATTGTAAATCTATGATTAAAACACGTGAAAAAAAGTGAACTTTGATTTGGTGATTATTTAAGTGCATCAAGTAGCAATTCTGCAAGACATCACCCTCCCCCTCCTTTTTGCAAAATGATGGACCGGCCCTGCATGTATCTGTCTTTATCCTCCACGACAAAAATGCACCACCGCAGCACAAATTCCAATCCATTTTAAAACTCTCCGCGTCTGAGGGCAACATTACAATATGCCGTTCGTCAGTGTGTCTCATAATATACAGGTCAAGTCATTAGGTTTATAAAGGCTTTCGGCCCGTTGCTTTAAAAATAATATCTGAAGTGCAAAGGTTATTGTAAAACCGACGCTTCTCTGCCGGTTGTGGCGTTGGAAAGTGTTGCCGGTATGTGAAAGTTAGTTATGTGATCGCAGTATGAATCACACACACACACACACACACACACACACACACACACACACACACACACACACACACACACACACACACACAGAGGGAGAGAGCACAGTACTCACATAACTTCAAGCACCGTGCAGTTAGTTACGGTGCCGTCCTGCCCGTGGTGGACCATGGCCACTGCCTGGTCGTGGAAGTAGGCCGCCCACTGGTTGTCATCACGCCTTCTGAACCACGCCTGAGACGGGATGGGGTGGCTGCCGAATCTCTGACGACGAGGAGGAAGCCTGGGGAAGCTCCGCGGAGAAGGCACAAGGGAAGACGTGGAGGTGGCTGTGGGTGGATCTTGACTTTGAGGAGGTTGTGTGGGGTTTGTCAAGAGGTTTAAAGTATGAGAGGAAGGTGTGGAGGTGGCTATGAGTGGATCATGATTCTGAGAGGGTTGTGTGGGATTTGAACTGTGCGGAAGAGAAGTAGGGATGATTGGAGGAGAAGAGGAGGAGGAGAAAGGGGTTTGTCCTATGTGATGTAGAGGGATGGATGAGAAAGGAGAAGTTGCAGGGAGAGAGACAGTTGGTGTACGAGGCCGGGAAGGTGAAGCTGGTTTGAATGTGTAGGAAGAACTAATAGGGGGTAATGTGGATACTGGTAATTCCTGAGGGGTGGCTGTAGGTGATAATGATCCAGATGGAGGAGTGGGAGGAATGGAATGAAAGGAGAATTTTAATGATGTACTTGGAGCGGACTTGGCATGCTTATGTTCTGTTATATCTTCATCTTTGCTTGGTTCCGTGTGTTGCTTGCTCACTGGCAGTTGGGTGGAGATGTTTTGTGTCAGGCTAGTGAATTCCGCAGTCTTTGTTGCATTGTCTGCCTCCTCCACATTGGTTTCTTTATGCTTGTGCACTTGTTCAGCATTACCACCATCTTCATTGACTGTATGTACATCCGCTGTCCTTGAGGATTCCCCCAAACTGTAGTCTTCTGATAAACCGGAGAAATAATCAGAGGGTTCTTCAATTAACGTATAATCGCGTTCATGTAAAGTAGGGGAAGCTCCTGCTAACTCATCCCTTGAAGATACAAAGAAAATGAAGATGAAAAATGTAAGGAAAATGAATCCTGTACGAGCGGATCTATGTAGGCTGCTGCTTGTCATTTTTATTCATTTTTTTATTCATATATTTTTAGATTGGGAATGTCACAGGTGTGGAACCATTTGTCAGGTGCAGCTAAATTTTGTATGCATAACTTTTTGACAACGACAACTCTTTAGAACAACAGGAAGTCTGCATGCATTATTCTGATTTAAAAAGTTGACGGTCGGTGGCATGTATAATGTACTTTTCTTCATTTAATATCAGTTCCTTTATCATATCACTTCCTTTATCTTACATTACTCAAGTTTCATTCCATCCGTCATTATTAGTCTGTGGGCACGGGCGTCACCTGGAAAGATAAATTCGGTCATACACTGTGATAACTTGCCGTCAGAGTAATAATATTAGCCTTACAGAATGCTATACAGTTCATACAGTGTAGAATGTATAATGGTATATGAAAAAGCTGGCCGTCAGATCATTACAAAGTTGTTACCGTGAAAAAACAAAAACAAATAAAACACAAAGGCACCTTCCACATTAAGATTCCTACCTAGTGATGAGAGAGTTGCCATCGCCTTGCTGCCACACATTACATTTTTTTTAAATCCAAATAAGCTGAACATTGCATATAGAATTCTGAGTGCTTTTCGGTAATATTATACTCTATTCTCATCACCTGAAGCATTACACACTTTTAATTTTGCGGAGATTAATAGCACAGCCAACAATAGCTTCATATCTAGTAATAAGTGATGATGGGTTCAAGATGGATTACATTGCACTCTTGAACTGTATTACTGGTTTGTGAGTCAATTATCACTTTCACACCACACAGGTCTTCCCCGGATGTGTTCATTGAGGCTGTCTTGAAGTTCTTGCTCCGCTACAGGGGTGACAGTGGCCGAGTTTCCAGCGGGTTCATCCCAGCAGATTAACAAAGCGGTACCTACACACACCTGGCGCACCTTGATGCTGTGTTAGACGAGACTTATGTTGTCTAGAGAGGCCTCACTGGACATCGGCTCGACAAAAACACTTCCACTACTTGTATCGCCTGTTGGACGAGGTGTGAGACTAGAACACACCTGGATAAAAGGCAGGTACGTAGATGGTGGGTGGAGGGGCCGAGCACAGCTTTCACCGCGGCCAGCTGAGTGGGATTCCAGTGTTGCCAATTGTCGCACTCTTTAACCCGCCCACGTTAGGGTTGACACAGCAAATCATCCATTTTCAATTCCTTCTCTCTATAGCCAGTTTTGTCGTCACTCCCATTTGACTAATTTTATTTTACAGGAAGGGTCGTTTAGCCACAAACTGAAACATCTTTAAATCACAAACATAAACATTTAAAATCATTGTTTGATTTCTTATATCAGCACGAAATACGGTCCTTCTGTTTGACGTTGTTATTTAGAATTTGACACTGATATTATGACTAGAAAATGGAAATGTATGAAACAGGGCAGGAAGTGAAAGATGTGAGGGAATGAGAAAAATGTGAAAGGATTGTGAGGAGGAAGTGAATCGAGTGAAAGTAGGCAAAAATGAGGAGAAGGGGGAGATGACATGGATAGAAAGAGAGGGGAAAGGAATGCATCAGGAGAGCAGATGATGATAGGAGTGAAAAATGTGAAAGGATGAGGAGAAAGGGAAGGAAGTGAGTCAAATGAAAGGGAGAATGAAAGACACGAATGAGAAGGGGAGTGGCATGGTGGAATAAGAAAGAAAGAAAATAGTGAACGATGATAGGAGAAGGAAATGCGAAAGGATTGGGAGAAGGGAAAGGAAATGAGTCAACTGAAAGGAAGAGGTGGGACAGAGAGGAAGGATGACACAGAAGGAATAAGGAAGAAGGCAAGATTGTGCGGAAAAGTGAATGATGATGATGGGAAAGCGAAAATAAAAAAATATTGATACTTGGAGGCGGGAATGGAATGAAGGGGAGCGACCAGGGGGAGAGAAGCGTAGGTAGTTAAAGGAGATGAAGTGAAAGATTGGGGGGGGGGGGCTTAATATGGAGGGCGGAGAGACGTGCCTATTAACCCTTTCGGGACTCTCAAACACCCCGTCTTTAGTGATTTATTTCTTGGTATGGGAAGTTAATATCCATTTGCACGTTATGTACGTATAGTGAGACAATATTAGATGAAATTACATGACACGGAGGAGAACAGTAAGATGTAATAAGCAGAATAATTCGCTAAGGAATAAGTGTTCGGGAGCTTCTTTAACCGACAAGAATATGGGTCTGAATGGGCTGATGGCACTATAGCTAATTCACCTTAACCTGGCCAAGATTTTCGTCATTCTGCAGCTTATTTCACGTAGCCTAGATCAGTGGCAGAAAAAAAAAGTGCTACGGCTCTACATCCTTTCCATGGAACTTCTTCGTGACTTCATATTCTAGTGTTTACATCTGCTACAGCTTAGCATTGAAGACGGACACATAGCAGTTATAGGCCAGGTTTGAGTGAAGAGAGTATATAAAAACTCTACTGTGACTCCCTCTAAGCTGAATAAAGTTAAGGGGCAATATCCACGTGCTGTTAGTATCCTTACTAACATTTCCTTACCGATTTATTTCTGACTGCGCCATTCCTGTATTCTTTTGTATTATTCATGCAATCGTTGTTGATAATAAAAAGATATCTGGAACAGAAAAGAGGATAACAACGGGTAGTTTGGAGAATAAATCGATAGGGAAGAGGTGCTAGGGAGTATCTTTACCCTACGAGAATACGGGCCAAGGCTGGAAGGGAATACTAGAGTTGTATTAAGCATGAGAGGGTTAAAATACTACGCAAAGGGAATTACAGCCTAACCATCGCCCATCTCCACAGGTGTTTTAAAATTGACTTTCTTGGATTAGGGACCTGCCCACACCATCATCACACACCCAGTTGTAATAGGACCCGAACAGCATCCCCCTCCACTACGCCACTCTCTCTCTCTCTCTCTCTCTCTCTCTCTCTCTCTCTCCACACACACACACACACACACACACACACACACACACACACACACAAATCACGTGATAACCTGAGAACCCTAATACATGTTTATAAACGATTCAGTCAGCCTTGAATAATCTAATGTTTCCTTAATATTACCGGTATAATGTGGCTATAAAATCTAAAATCAGAACAACGTAATTAGTCTATAATTTATGTAAAAAAATAGTTATGGAGGAGTATGTGATTCAAAGTTCGTGTAGGATGGATTGACAGCATCAGTGAAAGTTGTAATTGTAGGGTATATTTATAAGAGTGTCTCCTTTAACATGCTAAACATTATCAGGGTGTGGCTGTGTTGTTGCCTGGTAGCATTTCACGTTATGTTTGCTCTCGCTAAGTAATTGCCGAGTGTCGAAGAGGAAGATGTTTGGCCTTCACCTAACAAGAAAGGTTAGCTGTATTAGCCACATCCTCAAGAGATTAATCCAACAAAGGGGTTTAAGTCACCTCTAGAAAACGATCTCCTTGGTAACCATCTCCCCATTGTGGAGGGCCAGCCTTCTAGAGAGAGAGAGAGAGAGAGAGAGAGAGAGAGAGAGAGAGGTTATGTATTCACCCATGTCAGTTTGTGTGTATGTTTGTTTACAAGATACCTCAATTAGTTGTTATCGGATCTCACTGAAATCTGTGGATAGGTGGGCAGTGGGTCAGAGTTGGTTAGATTTTGAGGCCGATCCGGATTTGTATGCAGCGAATAAAAAATTTTACTGATGTTTGCGGAGGTATGCGCTCTCTGAAATTATGTAACAGGGCTAAGATCTTAGGGTTAATTGAATATGTGGGGCTGTGAAAGTATTAGTGTGGTTGTAAAGAGGAATTACATCAGTTAATAATCAATTTTATTGGCACTGATGGAGGTATGTGCTCTGTGAAATTATGTAGCATGGCACAATAAGACGGTAAATATTTCTAGTGTCGACATAGTTTGCCTCAGTAACGTACAGTACAATAAAAAGGTGTCATATTCAAATTAAGTCGCCGAGGAAGAAGTGCAACGCAGTTTTCTGTGCCAGCTATTGTCCTTTTAACTTAGCTTTTTGTCCTTTTGCAAATTATTCCACACAGCTCAGTGGCACGATAAGACTTGTGATTTTACATCCTTTCCACAGCTCTTCTTCGTGACTAGCATTATACTAGTGTTAATCTCTTGTTGTAACTCAGTATTCTAGATGGAGGGATGGCAATTTAGGCCAAGTTAGTGTAAAAAGGGTATAGAATAGACTGGTAGCATAAGACAATACTGTGGTTCCGCATCCTTTCCATTGCACTTCGTGACTAGTATGATACTCTAGTTTCAATCTAAGTATTCCAGATCTAGAGATGGAAATTTCGATCAGGTTAGAGTGAAAGGGGTATAGAATAGAACCCCGAGTGCCAGGTTGGGTGGAGGGCGGGAACACTATTGGTTTACGTAAGGACAGCGTCATCACTGAAGTAGCTTACGCAACGCCGACATACCACCATCTCGGCTCTACTTCCCTTCTCTCTCTCTCTCTCTCTCTCTCTCTCTCTCTCTCAGTGTTTTAATGAGTTATGTCCGTATTAGGCGGCGTAGGGAACTTGTTCTCTCTGTCTCTGTCTGTCTGTCTGTCTCTCTCTCTCTCTCTCTCCTTTTATTATACGGCGGGGCAATGACCTCTTGCACCATGATCTTTTTAATGTAATGATTTTTTAAATCACACACACACACACACACACACACACACACACACACACACACACACACACAAAGGAGAATTACTAGCACATACTCTTGTAGGGAGCTACAAGCAGAATTAAATAAACTTCATGAATGGAGTAGTACATGGCAAATGGAATTCAGTGTGGACAAGTGTCATGTAATCAAGTTTGGTAAAAGTGGAAAAAGACCTGAATGGGATTATAAGTTAGGAAATAAAACCCTATACACATCAGAAAGAGAGAAAGACCTAGGTGTGATTATCAATAAGACTATCTCCGGCTGACCACATCAGCGAGAAGGTACGGAACATGTATACACTGCTTGCAAATATGAGAATAGCATTCACATACATAAATGAAGACATGCTAAGAAGGATAATAACATCATTCATTAGACCAACCCTGGAATATGCATCAGTAGTCTGGAGTCCTCATCTCAAAAAGCATATAGACAAGATTGAAAAAGTTCAAAGGGCCGCTACAAGATGGATACCAAGCTTAAGGGACCTAAGCTACGAAGAAAGACTAAATAAACTGAATCTACCAACACTACAGGAGAGAAGGAAAAGAGGTGACATGATAATGCTATATAAGTGCATATCAGGAAAGGAGAAAATAGACATAAATGATTACTTAACATATGGAGAAGCATCAGCAAGAGGACACTGCAAAAAACTGCATAAGAAGAGAGGTGATAAAGACGTAAGGAAATTCAGTTTCCCAAACAGAGCAATTGATCAATGGAATGCACTACCGAATGAAATAGTGTGTGCCAAAACAATTCACAAATTTAAGGATATGTACGATAAATATGGTTTAAGACGCGGGACAGTACGAACTTGACTCATTCCTGTAAAGATACAATTAGGTAAGGTAGGTAAGAACACACACACACACACACACACACACACACACACACCGCTCGCTGGTGCAGTGGTAACGTTCTCGCTTGCCATCTGGTAGACGGGAGTTCGCGCCTCGCTCAGGTTGCGAAAAGTTTCACTGACGAAGTAGGTGGTTACTGTCCCCCTTGAGCAAGGGGACGGGTGTGTGGGTGTGTGAAGGTCACAGCCTTGCCCTTAGATCGGACTATATGAGCTCTCAGCTCCCTTCCGGGAGGGTAAAATGCTGACGATCACGACCATCAAGTGATCATGACCGACCCGGTGAATTACACACACACACACGCACGCACACACACACACACACACACACCACACACACACACACACACACGAACTTTCAGGTTGGGTGCTACAGGAATGTGCAGAAGAGTTTAGCAGGCCATTGTATTTAATATTCAAGAAATTCTTACGTCAGGGTAAATTACCTGATATTTGGAAGAAAGCAAACATTGTTCCCCTATTCAAGAAAGGGATTAGACAAAATCCACTCAACTGCCGACCAGTATCACTGACCAGTGTTGTAAGTTAGATACTGGAAAAGCTGATAAGAAGAGTTTGGGTAAACCATCTAGAAGGACACAATATGATAACAGAAAGGCAGTTCGGTTTTAGAAAGGGAAAATCATGTGTTACTAATCTATTAAGCTACTATGATAGTTACAGAAACATTACAGAAAAGAGAAGGATGGATGGATAGTATCTATTTAGGTTTCAAGAAAACATTTGACAGAGTACTGCACCAAAGACTTTTATGGAAACTGTACCATCAAGGAGGTGTCCAAGGCAACCTGTACTGTTGGATGCAAGATTTTCTCAGAAAGAGGGAAATGAGAACAGTATTAAGGGGAAATTACTCATCATGGAGGGAGTCCCGCAGGGCTCAGTGCTGGCACCAATTGTGTTTTTAGTATACATAAATGACATAGTAACACTGGAAATGGAAGCCATCAAACATGTTTGCGGATGATGCAAAAATACAAAGGAAAATTACTGACACAGATTCTTGCAAAGAGCTTTTATATATATATATATATATATATATATATATATATATATATATATATATATATATATATATATATATATATATATATATATATATATATAACAGAACGGAGGAAGGAAAAACAAATGAATAAAAAAAAAAATAGTCCATACAACAGATTACTGGTGTCCTCTGTTCATATAATATCTGTAACAGTTAGACTTGAACAGTTGTAGGTTGAAATTTGGAGGGAAACAACTCTGGGGAAGCGAGTTCCAGAGAGATGCAATTCGGGGAATGAAAGAATTCTGATAGGCAGAAGTTCTGCAGTATGGCTGAGTGACATTCCAGTCATGAGCGCTACCAGATGCCCGTGTAGCACGAGGGAAGGCATGAGAGGTGGCACCATGGACGCAACTTCGTCTGGGCATTTGCCAAAAAAATATCTGCATAATAATGCAAGGGAGGCACCATTCCTTCTTGCTTGCAGGGGAGGTAGTTTATATGTAATGGCAGGGTTGTTAATGATTCTAACAGCTTTGTTCTGAATTTTGTCTAGTTGTCTTAATGCAACCTCTCCACAACCATTCCACAAGGGTGAGCAATATTCAAGCTGAGAGCGCACAGAACTCTTATAAATTATAGCTAACTGCTCATCGGCGAAGAAGTTACTGACTCTGTACAATAATCCAAGTTTCTTTGAAACGGTTTTAGCAAGTGATCTGACATGAGAGGTCCAACTGAGGGCACTGTTAAGTGAGATGCCAAGAATTTCAATACTTTTGGAGATGGGAATATTAGTAGCACTGAAGGTAATGTACGAATCTGGCAATATCTGTCTATTAGTAAACTGTATATATTTAGTTTCATGAATGGAGCGATAAATGGCAAATGGAATTTAATGTGGACAAGTGTCATGTAATTAAGTTTGGTAAAAGTGGAAAAAGACCAGATTGGGATTATAAGTTAGGAAGATCAACCCTAGACATACCAGAAAGGGAGAAAGACCTAGGGGTGATTATCAATAATAGACAATCTCCAGCTGACCACGTCAGTGAAAAGGTACGTAACATGTATACATTGCTTGCTAAAATGAGAATAGCATTCACATACATTAATGAAGACATGCTGAGCAAGATAATAACATTATTCATCAGACTAACCTTGGAGTATGCATCAGTAGTCTGCAATCCTCATCTCAGAAAACACACAGATAAGATTGAAAAAGTACAAAGGGCAGCTGCCAAGCTTAAGAGATCTAAGCTATGAAGAAAGACTAGAAAAACTGAACCTACCAACACTACAGGAGAAAAGGAAAAGAGGAGACATGATTATGCTATATAAATACATATCAGGGAACGAGAAGATAGACATAAAAGAATATATAACTAATGGGGAAGCATCAGGAAGAGGACACTGCAAAAAAATACGTAAAAAGAGAGGCGATGAAGACGTAGGAAATTTCAGTTTCTCAAATAGGGCAATTGGTCAGTGGAATGCACTTCCGAATGAAATAGTGTGTACCAAAACTATTCATAAATTTAAGGATATGTACGATAAAAATGGTTTAATGCACGGGACAGTACGAACTTGACTCATTCCAGTAAAGATACAATAAAAAGAACAATTAGGGAAGGTAGATAAGAACACACACACACACACACACACACCTTCATCCCTTACCAGCTTTCATATCCACTCCCTCACTGTGGAGGGAATGAGAGATTGACTAGAAGAGTGTGTGAGTAAAGTGGAGAGAGAGAGAGAGAGGATGAGATGGGGAATAGAAAGGAGAGGATTACTCGTATAAGGGAAGGGGAGGGGGGTGAGTTGGAGAAAAGGCAGACAAATGACATAGGACATGGTGACATGGTGGTGGTATGTTTGTGGCCACCCCTGACAGGATCAAGACATCTGGCCGTAGATAAATAGATATAGATAGATAGATACAGATAGGTGTAAGAAAAGAAAATGTCAGCATATAATCTTCATAATAAATCGCTAAGAAAATGGTGCTAGGAAGCGTCTCATCCCAGTGAAAAGTAGGCTCGCCAGAATACGAACTCACATACAACCCAGCTGGCGGCGGGAGAGCGAGCGTCACTGCATTGCCCACCCACACGCCAGCCTTCACCATTATCTCATTCTTTTATTATGAAGGTTATGAAATGGCCTAGGAACCTTATAACTGAGCTGATATTATATAAAAAAATCCTGTATCTAATCTTGAGTGTGTTGTGAGT